>NC_088409.1:33436694-33626694 GCF_034236695.1 Oncorhynchus nerka | reverse complement strand
TCAGGGAAGCAGCATAGATACCTTTGGTTTTTAGCTGCAAACAAACAAATAGGCTTCACAACACATAGTAAATAGCCCATACACCAACTGTACTGGGCTGGCTCAGATATGGAAAAACCAATGTGACAAGACAATCATGGTTCCAGTGAATATCGTAGATGGATGAGCCGGCTAGTGAAGTATAGGCCTTCAGCTTGGCTACATAGTGTGAAATGTTGGACAATTATACAGTAACGGAATTGCGCTAAGACTCCAATTCTTCTATTAAAATGTATGCTAAACAAAATACATTAATTTCAAAGTTTAACAAACCATACAACTCTATGCACAAGGACTACTTTTAACAAACAACTGTGCAGATGCAAACTTTGGTAACAGAATTTCGGTAAAATCATTGTTTTGTGTCCACGTTTTACAAAAAGTCTTAAATATCTGCTCCCAATGAAGATGCAACAATGTAGAAAGAATGGGGTGTCCGCTATGTCATGACACATAGACTTTGAAAAAATATATTTTGGTTATTGAACTATAGTAAGTGAAGTGGATTTACACCCGGTAACGGAATTTCATCATGGGTCCCAGATCTGTATTACACAGAACATAATAATTATGGATAAGAAATGTATTTATTTTCATGGTGATGATGGATCCTAAATAGGTACACTAAGGTATAAACATGTGTCATGATCGTCGTAATGTCACGCCCTGGTCGAAGTATTTTGTGTTTATCTTCATGTATTGGGTCAGGCCAGGGTGTGGCATGGGTTTTTGTATGTGGTGTGTATATATTGGGATTGTAGCTAGTGAGGTGATCTAGCAAAGTCTATGGCTGTCTGGAGTGGTTCTCAATCAGAGGCAGGTGTTTATCGTTGTCTCTGATTGGGAACCATATTTAGGCAGCCATATTCTTTGAGTTGGTTGTGGGTGATTGTCCTTAGTGTCTTTGTTCCTTGTTCTGTGTGTATGTGCACCAGTATTAGGCTGTTTTGGTTTTCGTTACGTTTATTGTTTTGTAGGTTTTGTATTTAGATTCGTGGTACGTTTGTTCATTAAACATGGATCGCAATCTACACGCTGCATTTTGGTCCGACTCTCCTTCACACCTAGAAAACCGTTACACGTAAGAACACTCGGACCAAAGCGCAGCGTGAAATCGGTTCGACATATTTTATTTGAAGTGAACTGCACAAAAACAATAAAGAATAAACGAAATGTGACGTTCTGGAGTGCTCACAGGCAACAACACAAAAACAAGATCCCACAAAACACAGTGGGAAAATGGCTGCCTAAATATGATCCCCAATCAGAGACAACGATAAACAGCTGCCTCTGATTGGGAACCATACCTGGCCAACAACCTAGATTACCCACCCTAGTCACACCCCGATCTAACCAAAATAGAGAATAAAGGCTCTCTATGGTCAGGGCGTGACAACATGCAATATCCTCCTTTGGAATATTTGGGTATTTTTCTACACACATATTCTACACAAGACCAAATTTGGTTGGTCCGGACAGAACCAAATCTGAACCAATAATAGACGTCTATGTTGCACAAGTTTGGACATCAAAGTACAGCACAGTAGAGATCAGTTGAGTTCAGTACAGCACAGCACATAACAGCAAAGTTGAGTAGAGTCGAGTTCAGTACAGTACAATACAGTACATTATAGTTTACTCAGCTCTAGTGCATTCTACTGTATACAGTAATGAACTATACTCTACTTTTCTTTACTGTACTGTGCTGTCCAAACTTGTGAACCCAGCTGTTGTTTGTGACTACTATGATTTCCCATTGTAGCCAATTCAATTGCAGAAATTCAGTTAAAGAGTTTTTGGAAATTCCTTTACCAATTTTGAGTTTCACCACTTATAAATTCATAAAAAAATTGATATCAGTAAAAAACCCGATAACTAACTTTCATTATCCTCCGTCGTCATAAGGGAGAGAAATGTGAAAATATCTTAAAGATATATGGGGTTTTGGAATTACAAGGCACAAGGCAATGTTTCTTAACCTTACAGTAGGCAGACAAATGTCTCCAAAACTAAATATAAGTGTTGATATTAGTTCAACATTAATGTGTTTTGATGTATTTCTTATACCTTTTAAGACTTTTTTCTGGTAGACGTTATCTAAGAACTATTTTCCATCTGTTTGACAAGAAATTAAATCCTTTGCTTATTCCAAATGGTTGAAAAATGCTATGCTTTAATTTGGAAAAATAAATAGACTCTTAGCTTTAATTTCACACCAAATTTGACATGCTCTTATGAACTTCACATGCTGGTGCTCATGGGTCCTTTTACATGGAAATGACCAGGGTGTTAGTGTGGGTCTTACTTTTTTCAAAATGCCAACTGACTTTTGGCAGACTGAGTACCTATCAGACATGGATGCTAGGTGACCTTTCTCTCCCCTTCACAAACACACTGGCTTATTAGAGGGGCGTGACTCAGCATAATCTCTCCACAGACAGACAGACAGACAGACAGACAGACAGACAGACAGACAGACAGACAGACAGACAGACAGACAGAAGGTGCTGACACACACACATGTACCAACCACAGGAGGATGGTGTCACCTTAATTGGGGAGGACGGAGCGGAATAAGTGGAATGGTATAAAAAACATCAAACATATGGTTTCCATGTATTTGATGCCATAATATTTGCTCTGATCAAGACATAATTCTAAACCGTCCTCCCCTCAGCAGCCTCCTGTGGTGCACACGCATGCACACACACACACACACACACACACACACGTGTCTCTGGCCATGCGTCAACTCTTGACACTGAGGAGCTGAGCAGGACATGATTCCAAAGAAACAGAGAGTTGAAGAAAAAAAGAGAGCAGGAATGAAAGAGGGATTCAAATAGAAATGTGAGTGTCAGCCTAACTCTGACAGGTGGAGCTGTTTGTTACGCTAACTGACCGTCTAGCTGCCAGGCCAAGCAGACCGATGGACATTTTTCCAGATGTATTTCTCTATCTGTCTTTTCTTCCTCTAGCTGACAGCAGAGTACACAGACACACAACAGGACGAGACGTGATTGGGGTGGGAGAAAATATAAACGGCTCAATTTGACGGGTCAGTACTTCTTAGCCAATGCAATATAGTGAGAGTTGTCTCAGTGTGGTGCCATTTTGGTTCAATACGTTGGGTGAGTGAGTCCATGTCTATCCTTGTCCATGAGGCTGTTGTGTCTCTACTATGGTTAAATGATATCTCATGCTATTTTCAAATCGATTAGCTAACGTTTAATTGATTACGTGATTGAATTAAACCATGCAACAATTAAACCATTAATAACCTGGAACACCACAGAAGCATTAGTTTATATGGAGCGTCTATCTCCCGAATCCATTCCAATCTGAAGATCTTTTGGCTCAAATTGGCTCAATGACTTATTTACTAACTAATTAAACAATTACAGAATATACAATACATAATAACATTATACAGTACATAACATCCCTAGTGGACCAAACAAAAACAGTTTGGTTATAACACGATAGATTCAGAGAGGAAACGGGGGTTGTGGAGGAAGACAAATTAACATGGGTCTCTATCGGACATGGAAAGCTATTCTCGCATAAATATGAATGCATATGCACTTTAACAATCGCTCGTTCGGATAAAGGAATGTAATCAGTATTTACGATTGAGCTGGTGATGTGAGGCTCTGGTTTGCCCAGTCGAGGTCGCCATTGTCCTTTGTAGATTCTGCCGGGTCATCGTGGAGTGAGATGTTTATCTCACTAGTGGTCTTCTGCGTCAGACAATGTTCTTACTAGATTTGCTACCATTCCAGCTGCAGTGTGTTAGGCTGTAATCTAGGACTCACTTCTTGAGTGGTCAATAGTTCAGAGTTCATACCATTTCACGTGTGGAGCAAGCTCTTATGTTTTCTGGCCTGTAGGGTTGAAATTAGAATTAGCCCTTTTTAAATGTGAAGACAAGTCCTCACGGTATTTGGACCTGAGGATTATTTTCGTCACGGAGGCTATTATTCAAGAGTGGAAAAGGGGTTGGTCTACCATTTCCAACCAAAGTCTATTCATTTGGGCATGGCTACTGACTTAGTTAAACTTTACATGGAGGCCAATTCTCTCATTTTAAAGGTTAACATCACATTACATCATTTCGCAAATAGTTTCATCTTTACTCATTCATTTTATACAAGAATTAGATGCGAGCCTCATAACTGGGGAACCTGTATAAACAGAGTTAGGGTAATGTGGCTGTATTGTCTTTCATTAGGTCACGAACATGAAACAAAATGGACCCGGTCGTAGCTGGCTTCTCCACCGACCGTTTACACATTCTCTAAAATAGGAATATTGTTCAATTCTCAAATTCAGGGACATAGAATTTGGCGTAAAACTCTCCCCCCCTCTCCTCCTAACAGGAGAGAAAGGGCTAGCATCATGACAAGGCCATTTAACCTGTACATGTGTACATGTGTACAATACTGTGTGTATTTACAAACGCTCTTATTAAACGTGTTCAATTCCTCAATCGTATGCTACTCATATTCATAACGCCACAAAAGGCCAGTTAATGTTTGAACATCCAAACACTAATTATTGCCATCTGGATTATGAGAAACACATGCTGAATCAATAATAAGAAATAATAATGATTCTACAGTCAAGGTAAGACTGTAAGCCTAGTATAAGCACATCTCTGGCCTCCTCATGTGGCTTACAGGGGCTGTGAGCTATGCTATTAACTACACAGGTGTGATCCTGTTAAAACAGGGGATTCATAAGGTCTTGGTATTGTGGAGAGAATAAGGAGAGGATAATCAGAACACAATATAGACCTGTCAGACTTTATCCCACCACCCCCTCCTCTCCTCTCGCCTCTACCCTTCTCCCCCTTCCTCTCCTCTGCCTCCTCTCCCCTCTCCTCCTCCCCTCTTCATATCCGGACCACCTAGGTACCCCAGGGGTGTTCGCTGAAGAAAACCTTTATCTCCACTGGATAACATTTACATTTTACCTCAGACAGTCAGACAGCTCCCCCAATCCCTTCCCCAACCTCCCTTCCCCTTCCCTATCCTCCGCCCAAACCCCCTTCCATTGCTTGCTCTGCCCCTACTATCCTTCTCTGCTCCACCTGCAGCATGCTAAAGGGCACACAGACTCCCTCCAAGGACCTGCTGCCAGGTGCGCCTCCATCGATACCCAAGCTGGCGACAGGCCATCCCACTACTGGGTCTCTCCCCTCTTTTCACTATTTCCCCTCTACCCCTCTCTCTTTGTGTCTGTGTGTTCTAGGGGTGTACTGGATGGATGCAGGGGGCAGAGAGGGCTGGGGTTTTGGGGGGAATCTTACAGATGTGAGGAGAGGAGACAGCCCCAATTTTCTCTTTGGCAAAACAGACAATCAATAAAATGCTTTTATACAGTATCTCTCTCTCCCCTGCTATCTGTCCTCCTAGGATGCTTTGTGTAAGATTCCCTGCCTGGGGCATACTCCCTACACACACAGATTCACACAGACATACAAACGCACAGACGCACACGCACCCACACACTTATCCTCGACAGCCCTCGGCAAAACAAACCGAACGTCTTTGTCTTCACACCTGACTCTACCAACCCCTGTCTCGCTCTCTCTCTCTATCTTTCTCTCTCTTTCTTTATCCCTCTCTTTCTCTCTCCCATCATCTCAGTAATTGTCTGCATTAACTCGTTTCAGAGGATGAATGAATATGAATTAATCACATTAACACTCCACTTCAATTCTGCCGACGGGGGGAATTATGGAGGACAGATGAGCTGATTAAGGGATTCATGAGACCTCACACAGCCATAAAATATTGATGCAGTCAGGCTCTGAGTCCTGTTCAGAAATATATCTATCAATCTATCTACCATTCTTATTAATCCCTAATCACTGATTCCTTAAATAAGCAGCTAGCGGAAGAATTGAATAGCTATCTGACCCTGAGTTAAAGAGGCCCACAGACCTCATGCTGATTAGATCAAGACCCAAAGGTTACTGCTCAAGTACACAAGTACTCAAGTACACAGTAAACGCAGTCAATTGGTCAGTCAACAATGATTCAGATTGCATCATTCAGATAGGTACTGCATGTATTAAGCAGTATTGGTGTCTCTGAGGGGTCTTTGGCCCGGTTTGATAACTACATCTCTCAAAGCCAGAACATCTGCTGTCTCAGCCACTGCCTGTCACCAAGTGAGTACCCCAAGGGTTGATCCTAGGCCCCCATACTCTTCGCAATTTACATCAATAACATAGCTCAGGCAGTAGGAAGCTCTCTCATCCATTTATATGCAGATGATACAGTCTTATACTCAGATGGTCCCTCTCTGGATTTTGTGTTAAACGCTCTACAACACAGCTTTCTTAGTGTCCAACAAGCTTTCTCTGCCCTTAACCTTGTTCTGAACACCTGCAAAACAAAGGTCATGTGGTTTGGTAAGAAGAACGCCCCTCTCCCCACCGGTGTGATTACTACCTCTGAGGGTTTAGAGCTCATAACAAGTACTTGGGAGTAATGCTTGACGCTACACTGTCCTTCTCTCAGCACATATCCAAGCTGCAGGCTAAGGTTAAATCTAGACTTGGTTTCCTCTATCGTAATCGCTCCTCTTTTACCCCAGCTGCCAAACTAACCCTGATTCGTATGACCATCCTACCCATGCTAGATTATGGAGACATAATTTATAGATCGGCAGGTAAGAGTGCTCTCGAGCGGCTAGATGTTCTTTACCATTCGGCCATTAGATTTGCCACCAAAGCTCCTTATTGGACACATCACTGCACTCTATATTCCTCTGTAAACTAGTCACCTCTGTATACCCGTCACAAGACCCACTGGTTGACGCTTATTTATAAAACCCTCTTAGGCCTCACTCCCCCCTATCTGAGATATCTACTGCAGCCCCCATCCTCCACATACAACACCCGTTCTGCCAGTCACATTCTGTTAAAGGTCCCCAAAGCACACACATCCCTGGGTCGCTCTTCTTTTCAGTTCGCTGCACCTAGCGACTGGAACGAGCTGCAACAAACACTCAAACTGGGCAGTTTTATCTCAATCTCTTCATTCAAAGACTCAATCATGGACACTCATACTGACAGTTGTGGCTGCTTTGCGTGATGTATTGTTGTCTCTACCTTCTTGCCCTTTATGCTGTTGTCTGTGCCTAATAATGTTTGTACCATGTTTTGTGCTGCTACCATGTTGTGCTGCTGCCATGTTGTGTTGCTACCATGTGGTTGTTATGTTGCTACCATGTTGTTGTTATGTTGTGTTGCTACCATGTTGTTGTCATGTGTTGCTGCCATGACGTGTTGTTGTCTTTGGTCTCTCTTTATGTAGTGTTGTGGTGTCTCTCTTGTCTTGATGTGTGTTTTAGCCTATATTTTTTATTTTAATCACAGCCCCCGCAGGAGGTCTTTTGCCTTTTGGTAGGCCGTTGTCATGTCTTTACTATCATTAACTGAAGACTGGTAGTTTTTTATCAAAGATTCTCTGTTAATTAGTTAATACGCGATTAGACTGATTAATCATGTAACCATAATTACTAGGAAGTCGGGGCACCAAGGAAAAATATTCAGATTACAAAGTTATCATTTCCTAAAATAACTTTTCAGATATTTTATCTGATCAATTAGTCTTCGAATTAATGAATTATTTACTTTACCTCACGTTAGTCTCATTCCAAACGTCGTAAATTGTTGGTTATCTGCACGAACCCAGTCTTCACTATGAGTCATCCATACATCAATTGTCTTAGATAATTTATTTATTACTAATTAAGTAATTCACAGAAATGCATAAACAAACAAACAAACAAGGTAAATGTAATGCTAGGAGAATGTGCCCTAGTGGGCTAAACCGGCATGGTGGCTTGTTAGACAAAAGGGGAAGTGGGGGTCGACTAAGAAGTCACTACAAAGTGATAATTATAACAATTGAAATGCGAATCCCTTGCACATGAACGCTCACTCATTCGGGAACAATTGCAATCAATATATATATTTACGCTCAGTGTGTCGTCTAGATCAATGGTGAAAAGTTAGTTTCTTTTGTAGAATTGTCTGTCTCTCTCCCTCTCTCATTCGGTTGTGGTTAGAGTGGATAGTTCAGAGTGAAATTCGTTATAGAATGGATGTTTCGGCGGTTGTCGTTTTTCGCGTTCAATGATACCGAATTCCTAGCTGCAGACTAGTAATTAATATCAAAGACTTGTTCTTATTCTGTCGGTATCGATAGTCTAAGAGTTTAACCACGTGGTATGGTTAAAAGATTCAGCAATGGTCTACAACCTTTGTCTCCCCTAATGGAGAAAAACATGGTCTGCAACCTTTAGCCATCTCGTAATTGAGGTAAGCTTGATCTGCTGATCGAAAACACGAGTGGGGGTTTTATTCGGAAAACAGAAAAGGGCTGTCCCAGGACGCCTGAGCCTAACTGGACTCAGGGGCGGTCCTCTGATTTAGTTAACTCCAATCCCCTTTTTGAGTTTTCCTTCATTAAACAGTCCAAAATCATTAAACGTCTTCCATGAGATCCCCCAAGTTGTGACAGATGGACCAGTTCGTAACTGGATTCTTCACCGATCTTTTATACTTTCTCCGGAACATGAAATTTGTTCGTACCTCAAGTTCTGTGAGGTAGAAGGATTTCCTTTGATCTCCATGAAAATCTACTCTCTCTATACTGTGTGTCCATGAGGAGATCCTCAGGAATTTACGACGTCTCTCTGACCACAGCAATCTAGTTAAAGGAGGAAAGGGGGAGGCAGGGAGAGGGGGATGGGGCTTGCTATACCCAAAGAGGCCAACGTCATGACACCGTCATTGCAAATACACATTTGTTCTTAACTGACTTGCCTAGTTAAATAAAGGTTAAAAAATAATTCTAATTTATTAACTAAAAAGTGCTCAGTGGGACAGTTTCCCATTGGTTCACAACTGAGAGGATATGTTGTGTATCAGTGACAGCATAGACATATTGTGCACGTACGTACACATGCACACAAACACACAGCTGACTCACCAGGAATATCCTCTCCAGCTGATCCTGGATGTCCTTCATCCCAGGGAAAGCTGCCACTCCTTGGATCATCTCGATGAAGATACATCCTACACCCCTGGGGAGACACAGACAGCATCACCATTAGAGACAGAAAGACAGCATCCCCATTAGAGACAGACAGCATCACCATTAGAGACAGAAAGACAGCATCCCCATTAGAGACACACAGACAGCATCCCCATTAGAGACACACAGACAGCATCCCCATTAGATACACACAGACAGCATCCCCATTAGAGACACACAGACAGCATCCCCATTAGAGACACACAGATAGCATCCCCATTAGAGACACACAGACAGCATCAACTGAGCTGGAGAGATCCAGAGCCATCAGCAGTAAACATTTGAACCCCTCTATGAAGAATACTAGCCTCCACAACTACAATTCATCATGATTGAATCTATAGTGTACTCAAATGGCTTTGTAGAAGTGCACAGTATATTTTGAAAGGCAAATGGTTTACTCTTGGGGAATATTTTAATTTCCATCTAAATCTATGGTTGATGTCTTGATTTGCTAGAGGATTTAGCTCCAGTAAAGTATTTGTTCAGAAAACTAACTCTTCTCTCTCTCCACTGGCCATCCCATTATCCAACGATCTGAGGTGGTGATGGTTGGATAATGGGATGCCCAGTGGAGAGAGAAGGAGAGAGGGATGGAGAAAGAGAGAGGTGGCCAGTTCTGGAGAGTGGTGTGTGTGTGTGTGTTTAAACAGGTGTCAGAGCCCATTTGTCAGAGAGCTATTGTTTCCTGACAGATTCACTTTCTGGCCCAGTGCACACTGCTCCGTCTCTCCCTCTCTCTTTCCCTCCATCTCTACATGACCGGCTGAGCGGTCCTGATGTTGAGCGGTCCTGAGCAGCCACACAGCTAATGCAGAAAAAGAAAGTGGGATAAATAGAAAGAAAGAACGAACGAAAGAAAGAAAGAAAGACAGAGAGAAAACCACCAGCACCACTTTCATTGACTTAAACTCTCATTTTTGAAAACATAATCTATACGTACAGACCAGGAAGAGCGCTATACATTTTGAGAAGTCCAATCATTTGAAGTAGGTGCTGGATTGAACAATACATGTTCATCACCAAACTGTTCAGATTTTTCCAAGATCTTTATACAGAGACTGGTGTTAAATCAGATACAGAGGTTTGGCTTGGCAGGGAGAGGGATCAAACCTGCTACTAACAGTGTGAAAACAACAGGATTTCAACCACATCCTCCACTCTTCTTGTCACACCTCTCTCTGTCTGTCTGTCTGTCTGGGTCCACAGTGGTCTGTCAGCTTGACTGACAGGTGCCTGGTGAAATGGCAGGCTCACTGAGGCGATAACAGCCATAAAAATAGACTAGAGGAAGAATCCCTGTTCTGTTCCACCCTATTCTTCCCTTTCCTCCTGTCTTCCAGATTCAGATCTGTTCCTTTAACGTGTCAGTGGTTTGACGGATATGGGACAGACTGTTACCCAAACCAGTGACCCAGCACTGAGCACACTGCGGTCGATGTGAGCGCTGCCTGTTCATGGAACATTGCTTTCTAAGTGACGGTATAGGTCTTTCTATGTTGAGTGGCTCCAGTCTCGGTGGAGTGGAAAAGTGCCCTGAGGATTTGCCCACCTGCTCTACTGCCCACCTAACCCGCTGCCTCTCCCTCCCCACTATGCTTTAATTACCCGCGCTGGGATGCAGCTGGGGTCCTTGGAAAGGGGCGTCCTCGAGGACTGCCTGTCCAGATCGATGTGGCCACGGATCATTTCACAGCCTGGACGGCAGCTCTGGAAGACCCCTATCCATATCCTGACTAAAGCTATCTGTCTGTCGCCATAGGAAGGCCTCTGTCTGCCCATGTCCTCAGTAAATGTTCCTTTCTGTCCATACTGAGCCTCAGTCTCAGCCAGGCCAGGTCTCCCAGCTTCTCCTCAACCCCAGATAGAGACATGGCCAGGTCTCTCCCTCACCTCCTTATGGAACACATTCACACAGCTGTCTGTGGCTCTCTGTGGGGTTCACACCTAATCTGATCTAGAGGAGGAAGTATTCTCCCTGTTGTGGAGAGGGATGTGGCAAGAGGTAGGGGGTCAGGGGTTAAAGGTCAGTGGTACTACCCACCACATGTCCAGGCAGGTGGAGTAGTCTGTGGATCCCAGGAGGACATCAGGGGGGCGGTACCACAGGGTCACCACCTCATTGGAGTAGGTGTGGCTGGGGACTGACTTAGCCCGTGCCAGACCTGCAGGAGAGAACACACACACACACTGTAAGGAACAAATAGTGGGAACAGAAACATAATGTATATGTTAACTTTATCATTGAATGCCCTCCACTGAGGCTCCATAAGATGAGAGAAAAGCTGACTAGTGCAAAGCAGAGCAGGTCTTGCCTGAGGTGCTCTTTGACATGGAGCCTGGGTACCAACAGGCCCAGAGCTATCAGAATACTAATCAGACATATTCAAAGCTACAATAGACCATCTCCATACACAACATCTAACATCAAGGACACCGCCCCCTAAGCTGACGGTACAGTATTGTGTGTGTGTGTGTGTGCTGGCACTGCAGAGCCAGCTAGTTTTAATGAGTCTGGTGGCATTTAGCTAGCTGTCCTCCCAGGGGGTGAGACTGGTTCATTAAAGCATATAGCTTAAACAGCCAAGACTTCCTGCCCCTGGTGCCAGCCCCGTGTGTGTGTGTGTGTGTGTGTGTGTGTGTGTGTGTGTGTGTGTGTGTGTGTGTGTGTGTGTGTGTGCAGGGTGATGCAGGGCAGGGGGTAGTTAACATGTCCCTATGCCAGAATAGACCCAGAGGGAGGTTGAGCCAGGCTTTCTCACAGTCTAACACTGTAATTTACAGACTAATCTGACCTGTAAACAATAGGCTGTGTCACAGAGAGGAGAGACCAATATCCCAGACACACTGAGAGCCTATCATTTACACTGAGGGTGCTGTGAGGTGTGTGTGTGTGTGTGTGTGTGTAGGGGGGACTGGGAGGTTAACGCAGGGCAGGAGCAGGGAGGAGAGATCTAATCATCATAAAAAGACCAGAATAATAGACTGATGGGGTAGTTACAGTATATGGGTTGTCTGGCTGTAGGTTCATCTGAATGATAGAGAGATGGAGAGAGAAAGGCAGGGAAGGAAGGTAGCGGAAGGAGAGTGATGGAGAGAGAAAGGGAGGGAGGGAAGGTAGAGGAAGGAGAGTGATGGAGAGAGAAAGGGAGGGAGGGAAGGTAGAGGAAGGAGAGTGATGGAGAGAGAAAGGCAGGAAGGGAAGGTAGAGGGAGGAGAGGGAGGGATGGAGGGAGAAGGGGAGGGAGGGATGGATGGTAGAGGGAGGAGAGAGATGGAGGGAGAAAGACAGGAAGGGAAGGTAGAGGGAGGAGAGGGATGGAGGGAGAAAGGGAGGGAGGGATGGATGGATGGAAGAGGGAGGAGAGGGATGGAGGGAGAAAAGGTGTGGGGGGGGGTAGTGGGAGGAGAGGGATGGAGGGAGAAAAGGAGGGGGGGATAGTGGGAGGAGAGGGATAGAGGGAGAAAGGGAAGGAAGGTAGAAGGAAGGGGGTAGAGAGATGTAGGGAGAAAGACAGGGAGTGATAGGAAATAGTGGGAGTGTGTACTGTACTTGCACTCCAGGACCTAGATGATTGAATTCCCTCTCCTCTCCTCCTCCAGTGTAGTCACCACAGTAACAGCACGAAACAGGTGGATGGATTGCTCTTGCTCTTTCTATAGAATGGTGACTTCCCGGTGGCCCTGACATTCTACATCAGAGAACACCTGAGAGACCTACTGCAGCGAGAGGCTCCATTTCAAAAGGCCTGACCCCCAGGCTTCACACACATGCACCAACGCACACAACGACCTGCATACCTTCAAACACTGACACTCCTGGCATTGAGACGACAGTTTCACACTATACAACCGGTGTGGCTCCTGGCTGGCCTTCCATTCCAGGTCGTCCCGGAATGAAGGTCACACACCCACGCACGTATATGTAGGAAAGTACACACACACACACAAACACACACACACACACACACACACACACACACACACACACACACACACACACACACGTAGCCCTGGGTGTAAAGTTCAGTCGAGAATTATACATCACACTGTGTCCCCATGGCAACACCAGGGGTCAGAGAACTGAGGGCAGGAGAGGAGGAGGAAGAGAAGAGGGGGATGAAGAAGAATACAGCCAGAGAGGAGACTGGAATCGACTCCATATCCCCCCTGGGACAAACAACCCAAGCCTTCTTTTGAAGTTCACTCTGAAGTCAAATGACTTTCAGGTCTCTCTGTGTAGCCTCCTCCTCATCTTCCTCGTCTTCCTCCTCCTCACTCCCCACCTCCTCGGCTGCTGTGTCTAAAGCTACGATAAATCCACGGGGAGAAAAAAACAAGCTATACCAAAAAAAATGATGATTTGTTAAAATAAAAACCAGCATTTATCATTACAAAAAACACTGAAAAACAATCTTGCAGATGCTGCACTACACAACTTGTTTCCGTCATGAATTGTGTAGCCAGAATAGAAAACAGGGTAAATTAAATAATGTGTCACTCCTCGCCTGCATCATCCCAGTCTAATATATGATGATGAATGTATGATTGCGTGATATGTAACAATACCCCCTGCTCACATCTCAAATATATTTATATATAACAAAACTAGGTATAAAATGGCTTTAAAATATGTTATAATGCTTTGGAAGTAATTTAGCATACTTGCACAGGATTCTGCTGGCAATAACGGATTGTGTGCGCTTGGCAGATCATTTTTGTCTGGTCTGATAGATTCTGGGAAATGTGTGACGTGTGTGTGCGTGCTGGTGCTTCTTCGTGATCTGGGATGAGGACATTAACATTTTTATTCCCATTTGCTTATCAAACACACACACATAAACAAGCAAAACTAGTATTTAAGATCAGAATTTGTTTTATTTCCTCTGCTAAGAAAATCGAATTAGACAGTTGGCTCACATGCCTAATTAATTAATCCATCCAGACATGGGCTTTCTACTTCCTGTGCTTCTCCCCACTTCTCCTCTCATATACAGTTGTATTACCTAAAGGTCTGTGGTGGATCACCTGCCACCTGCCTCTCTGTCTGTCTATCACAGCCTGTCTCTCTGTCTGTCTATCACAGCCTGTCTCTCTGTCTGTCTATCACAGCCTGTCTCTCTGTCTGTCTATCACAACCTGTCTCTCTGTCTGTCTATCACAGCCTGTCTCTCTGTCTGTCTATCACAGCCTGCCTCTCTGTCTGTCTATCACAGCCTGTCTCTCTGTCTGTCTCTCTGTCTGTCTATCACAGCCTGTCTCTCTGTCTGTCTATCACAGCCTGTCTCTATGTCTGTCTATCACAGCCTGTCTCTCTGTCTGTCTATCACAACCTGTCTCTCTGTCTGTCTATCACAGCCTGTCTCTCTGTCTGTCTATCACAGCCTGCCTCTCTGTCTGTCTATCACAGCCTGTCTCTCTGTCTGTCTCTCTGTCTGTCTATCACAGCCTGCCTCTCTGTCTGTCTATCACAGCCTGTCTCTCTGTCTGTCTCTCTGTCTGTCTATCACAGCCTGTCTCTCTGTCTGTCTATCACAGCCTGTCTCTCTGTCTGTCTATCACAACCTGTCTCTCTGTCTGTCTATCACAGCCTGTCTCTCTGTCTGTCTATCACAGCCTGCCTCTCTGTCTGTCTATCACAGCCTGTCTCTCTGTCTGTCTCTCTGTCTGTCTATCACAGCCTGTCTCTCTGTTTGTCTATCACAGCCTGTCTCTATGTCTGTCTATCACAGCCTGTCTCTCTGTCTGTCTATCACAACCTGTCTCTCTGTCTGTCTATCACAGCCTGTCTCTCTGTCTGTCTATCACAGCCTGCCTCTCTGTCTGTCTATCACAGCCTGTCTCTCTGTCTGTCTCTCTGTCTGTCTATCACAGCCTATCTCTCTGTCTGTCTATCACAGCCTGTCTCTCTGTCTGTCTATCACAGCCTGTATCTCTGTCTGTCTATCACAGCCTGTCTCTCTGTCTGTCTATCATAGCCTGTCTCTCTGTCTGTCTATCATAGCCTGTCTCTCTGTCTGTCTATCACAGCCTGTCTCTCTGTCTGTCTATCACAGCCTGTCTCTCTGTCTGTCTATCACAGCCTGTCTCTCTGTCTGTCTATCATAGCCTGTCTCTCTGTCTGTCTATCACAGCCTGTCTCTCTGTCTGTCTATCATAGCCTGTCTCTCTGTCTGTCTATCACAGCCTGTCTCTCTGTCTGTATATCACAGTCTGTCTCTCTGTCTGTCTATCACAGCCTGTCTCTCTGTCTGTCTATCACAGCCTGTCTCTATGTCTGTCTATCACAGCCTGTCTCTCTGTCTGTCTATCACAGCCTGTCTCTCTGTATGTCTATCACAGCCTGTCTCTCTGTATGTCTATCACAGCATGTCTCTCTGTAGGTCTATCACAGCCTGTCTCTCTGTATGTCTATCACAGCCTGTCTCTCTGTATGTCTATCACAGCCTGTCTCTCTGTCTGTCTATCATAGCCTGTCTCTCTGTCTGTCTATCACAGCCTGTCTCTCTGTATATCTATCACAGCCTGTCTCTCTGTATGTCTATCACAGCCTGTCTCTCTGTCTGTCTATCACAGCCTGTCTCTCTGTATGTCTATCACAGTCTGTCTCTCTGTATGTCTATCATAGCCTGTCTCTCTGTCTGTCTATCACAGCCTGTCTCTCTGTATGTCTATCACAGCCTGTCTCTCTGTATGTCTATCACAGCCTGTCTCTCTGTCTGTCTATCACAGCCTGTCTCTCTGTATGTCTATCACAGCCTGTCTCTCTGTATGTCTATCATAGCCTGTGTCTCTGTATGTCTATCATAGCCTGTCTCTCTGTCTGTCTATCACAGCCTGTCTCTCTGTATGTCTATCATAGCCTGACTCTCTGTATGTCTATCATAGCCTGTCTCTCTGTCTGTCTATCACAGCCTGTCTCTCTGTATGTCTATCATAGCCTGTCTCTCTGTCTGTCTATCACAGCCTGTCTCTCTATGTCTATCATAGCCTGTCTCTCTGTATGTCTATCACAGCCTGTCTCTCTGTATGTCTATCATAGCCTGTCTCTCTGTATGTCTATCACAGCCTGTCTCTCTGTATGTCTATCACAGCCTGTCTCTCTGTCTGTCTATCACAGCCTGTCTCTCTGTATGTCTATCACAGCCTGTCTCTCTGTATGTCTATCACAGCCTGTCTCTCTGTCTGTCTATCACAGCCTGTCTCTCTGTCTGTCTATCACAGCCTGTCTCTCTGTCTGTCTATCACAGCCTGTCTCTCTGTCTGTCTATCACAGCCTGTCTCTCTGTATGTCTATCACAGCCTGTCTCTCTGTATGTCTATCATAGCCTGTGTCTCTGTATGTCTATCATAGCCTGTCTCTCTGTCTGTCTATCACAGCCTGTCTCTCTGTATGTCTATCATAGCCTGACTCTCTGTATGTCTATCATAGCCTGTCTCTCTGTCTGTCTATCACAGCCTGTCTCTCTGTATGTCTATCATAGCCTGTCTCTCTGTCTGTCTATCACAGCCTGTCTCTCTATGTCTATCATAGCCTGTCTCTCTGTATGTCTATCACAGCCTGTCTCTCTGTATGTCTATCATAGCCTGTCTCTCTGTATGTCTATCACAGCCTGTCTCTCTGTATGTCTATCACAGCATGTCTCTCTGTCTGTCTATCACAGCCTGTCTCTCTGTCTGTCTATCACAGCCTGTCTCTCTGTCTGTCTATCACAGCCTGTCTCTCTGTCTCTCTATCATAGCCTGTCTCTCTGTCTGTCTATCACAGCCTGTCTCTCTGTCTGTCTATCATAGCCTGTCTCTCTGTCTGTCTATCACAGCCTGTCTCTCTGTCTGTCTATCACAGCCTGTCTCTCTGTATGTCTATCACAGCCTGTCTCTCTGTCTGTCTATCACAGCCTGCCTCTCTGTTTGTCTATCACAGCCTGTCTCTCTGTATGTCTATCACAGCCCATTTCACCACACTAAGTGATCCCTAATGCAGCAAACAGCACACATCCCAGTCAGGTCTTTCCCTGTATACAGTTGAAGTGGGAAGTTTACATACACTTAGGCTGGAGTCATTAAAACTTGTTTTTTAACCACTCAACACATTTCTTGTTAACACAGCATAGTTTTGGCAAGTCGGTTAGGACATCTACTTTGTGCATGACACAAGTCATTTTTCCAACAATTGTTGACAGACAGATTATTTCACTTCACTACATTCACTGTATCACAATTCTGGTGGGTCAGAGGTTTACATACACTAAATTGACTGTGCCTTTAAACAGCTTGGAAAATTCCAGAAAATGATGTCATGGCTTTAGAAGCTTCTGATAGACTATTTGACATAATTTGAGTCAATTGGAGGTGTACCTGTGGATGTATTTCAAGGCCTACCTTCAAACTCAGTGCCTCTTTGCTTGACATCATGGGAAAATCAAAATAAATCAGCCAAGACCTCAAATTTGTTTTTGTAGACCTCCACAAGTATGGCCATCACAAAGCCCTGACCTCAATCATATAGAACATTTGTGGGCAAACTGAAAAAGCGTGTGCGAGCAAGGAGGCCTACAAACCTGACTCAGTTACACCAGCTCTGTCAGGAGGAATGGGCCAAAATTCATCCAAATCATTGTGGGAAGCTTGTGAAAGGCTACCCGAAACATTTGACCCAAGTTAAACAATTTAAAATGCAATGCTGCCAAATACTAATTGAGTATGTAAACTTCTGACCCACTGGGAATGTGATGAAAGAATAAAAAGCTGAAATAAATCATTATCTCTACTATTATTCTGACATTTCACATTGTTAAAATAAAGTGGTGATCCTAACTGACCTAAAACAGGGAATTTTTACTAGGATTAAATGTCAGGAGTTATGAATAACTGAGTTTAAATGTATTTGGCTAAGGTGTATGTAAACTTCTGACTTCAACTGTACAGTCGTGGCCAAAAGTTTTGAGAATGACACAAATATTAATTTTCACAAATTTTTTGCTGCTTCAGTGTCATTATATATTTTTGTCAGATGTTACTACGGAACTATGGCCCGTTCCTGTAGGTTCATGCTCTACAACATCCGCAGAGTACGACCCTGCCTCACACAGGAAGCGGCGCAGGTCCTAATCCAGGCACTTGTCATCTCCCGTCTGGATTACTGCAACTCGCTGTTGGCTGGGCTCCCTGCCTGTGCCATTAAACCCCTACAACTCATCCAGAACGCCGCAGCCCGTCTGGTGTTCAACCTTCCCAAGTTCTCTCACGTCACCCCGCTCCTCCGCTCCCTCCACTGGCTTCCAGTTGAAGCTCGCATCCGCTACAAGACCATGGTGCTTGCCTACGGAGCTGTGAGGGGAACGGCACCTCAGTACCTCCAGGCTCTGATCAGGCCCTACACCCAAACAAGGGCACTGCGTTCATCCACCTCTGGCCTGCTCGCCTCCCTACCACTGAGGAAGTACAGTTCCCGCTCAGCCCAGTCAAAACTGTTCGCTGCTCTGGCCCCCCAATGGTGGAACAAACTCCCTCACGACGCCAGGACAGCGGAGTCAATCACCACCTTCCGGAGACACCTGAAACCCCACCTCTTTAAGGAATACCTAGGATAGGATAAAGTAATCCTTCTCACCCCCCCCTTAATAGATTTAGATGCACTATTGTAAAGTGGCTGTTCCACTAGATGTCATAAGGTGAACGCACCAATTTGTAAGTCGCTCTGGATAAGAGCGTCTGCTAAATGACTTAAATGTAAATGTAAATGGAACACTGAAGTATAATTACAAGCATTTCATAAGTGTCAAAGACTTTAATTGACAATTACATGAAGTTGATGTAAAGAGTCAATATTTGCAGTGTTGACCCTTCTTTTTCAAGACCTCTACAATCCGCCCTAGCATGCTGTCAATTAACTTTTGGGCCACATCCTGACTGATGGCAGCCCATTCTTGCATAATCAATGCTTGGAGTTTGTCAGAATTGTAGGTTTTTGTTCGTCCACCCGCCTCTTGAGGATTGACCACAAATTCTAAATGGGATTAAGGTCTGGGGAGTTTCCTGGCTATGGATCCAAAATATCAATGTTTTGTTCCCCGAGCCACTTAGTTATCACTTTTGCCTTATGGCAAGGTGCTCCATCATGCTGGAAAAGGCATTGTTCGTCACCAAACGAAGAAGTTGCTCTCAGAGGATGTGTTGGTACCATTCTTTATTCATGGCTGTGTTCTTAGGCAAAATTTTGAGGGAGCCCACTCCCTTGACTGAGAAGCAACCCGAATGGTCTCAGGATGCTTTACTCTTGGCATGACACAGGACTGAAGGTAGCGCTCACTTGTCTTCTCCGGGACAAGCTTTTTTCCTGATGCCCCAAACAATCGGAAAGGGGATTCATCAGAGGAAATTACTTTACTCCAGTCCTCAGCAGTCCAATCCCTGTACCTTTTGCAGAATATCAGTCTGTCCCTGATGTTTTTCCTGGAGAGAAGTGGCTTCTTTGCTGCCCTTCTTTACACCAGGCTATCCTCCAAAAGTCTTCGCCTCACTGTGCGTGCAGATGCACTTACACCTGCCTGCTGCCATTCCTGAGCAAGCAGCTGAAATTACTTCAGGAGACGGTCCTGGCGCTTGCTGGACTTTCTTGGGCGCACTGAAGCCTTCTTCACAATAATTGAACCACTCTCCTTGAAGTTCTTGATGATCCGAAAAAATGGTTTATTTAGGTGCAATATTACTGGCAGCAATATCCTTACCTGTGAAGCCCTTTTTGTGCAAAGCAATGATGACGGCACATGTTTCCTTCCAGGTAACCATGGTTGACAGAGGAAGAACAATGATTCCAATGCACCACCCTCCTTTTGAAGCTTCCAGTCGGTTATTCAAACTCAATCAGCATGACAGAGTGACCTCCAGCCTTGTCCTCGTCAACACTCACACCTGTGTTAACGAGAGAATCACTGACTTGATGTCAGCTGGTCCTTTTGTGGCAGGGCTGAAATGCAGTAGAAATGTTTTGGGGGGATTCAGTTCATTTGCATGGCATTCTCAAAACTTTTGGCCATGACTGCATGCATGCATGCATGCATGCATACATGCACAGACAGACAGACAGACAGACAGACAGACAGACAGACAGACAGACAGACAGACAGACAGACAGACAGACAGACAGACAGACAGGATACCTCTGACGTTCCAACCAGATTCCTTCATCTCCATTGTCACATTGTTGCACTCTCCACAGATCATTATCCTAACCAGCTGTCTTCAAACTATATCACACACACACACACACACACACACACACACACACACACACACACACACACACACACACACACACACACACACACACACTACCTGACAAGGGAGGGAGGGAGATTATACAGTGTCTTCAATGTGGATACAGTATAGAACAAGTGACATCATCACTGCAATGTACTGTATCTATTGGTTGATTGTTAAACCAATGGCTGGATAGGTATTTGGATAGGTATTTGCAAGATGATTGTAATTTGCAGCATTGTTTTCAGGGTACCTAGGGGACATTTGTTTGTTTTGTTTCACTACAAGCTCAGCATAGAACATGTTGATAGTCTTATAATACCTCCCACAGTAGCCTGCGTCTGTTTCAAGGTGAGGCCTCCATACAGCCAGACATAATAAAGTGTGATTGTGGAGGAAATGGTCTTTGTGAGGCTCCTACACACAGCAGGGCAGAGAACAAAGACAATCAGAGAGAGACAGGAGAGCTCGACTTTCCATTTCTGCTGCCATACAATGGATACAATTAGCAGAGATGGAGTTGGCTGCAGGCCCATTGACTGGAGCAGGATTAGAGAGGAGAGAGACACCGCTCTGAGGAGAGAGAAGGGAGGACTCTCATAGTACACACACTGAGATATCCACATCTGAATGACTGGGAATGATCCACGCCACACGAGATTGTAGACACACACACACTTATGTACGGGAGCACACACGTACAGATGAACACACACACACATTTGCAATTCAGTCTCACACAAAGAAACAATGTCTTAGTTACGACTCTCTTCTTCGATGATAGTCAAGCATGAAAACGCAAATGTCTATTGTAGGCTATAAACCAATACACACACTAAACAGTAACACACACTTGCACGTGCAGAGAATTAAGTGTCCTGGAAGTACAGTGAGTGTGTGTGTGTGTGTGTGTGTGTGTGTGTGTGTGTGTGTGTGTGTGTGTGTGTGTGTGTGTGTGTGTGTGTGTGTGTGTGTGTGTGTGTGTGTGTGTGCGTGCTTGCGTGCGTGCGTGCGAGAGAGGAAAAAATATAGCCATATGCTCCAAGACTCCATCACAATTATGACAACAGCAGCTGTCATAGAACAGATCCTGTCTCTCTCATTCGCACTGTGTGTGTGTGTGTAGATAGGTGATTACGGTCACCTTGGCACCATCGTAAAAACACACACACAAACACACACTACTTCAGTTTGTTCTATCCTTCAGTCTAACCATCTAAGCTTTTCATAACCTTCAATTGTTTGCCTTTGTTTGTGCTACTCATTAGGACAGAGAAACACACAAAGAGCTGAGGATGATTCTGGATCAGGTCCAGAAACAAATCAACCAGCAGGGACACAGAACCCATGACACTGAGGCTGACAGGAAGTCAGCTTTTTCCTCCCCTCTCTCCCCTCTCCTTGATGCTCTCCAAGCCCCTCATTCCTCCCCCTTATCCCCATTTCCCACTACCTTCTCTCCCCTCCCTTCTATCCCCCTTCCTATTCCCCATTACCCTCGTCGTCTCCTTTCGGAACACATATGTCACTGAGATCCCCTAGGCTAGGCTGACCGTGTCTATGTGTGTGTGAATCCACAGCAGTAATTCCATGGGATTTCCATTCTTTCTCATTTAGCATGTTGTCCATTATTTTCTCATTGCCTTCCAGTAATATGTCTACTCTATAATGAGGGGGGGTTTACATTATTGATGAAGGTGTCTCCCCTGCCTGGGTGGCTAGAGGGATGGATGGAGGGGTGAATGGAGGGATTTGGAGATAGAGGGATGGATGGAGAGGTGAATGGAGGGATTTGGAGATAGAGGGATGATTTCCTGTGAGGCAGTCTTTGTCTGGTCTGTGGTGCCAGTCTGAGCCGATCCCCTCTGGAAACCAGTCAAACCACGTGGGTAGTATTTACAGAGCTGGGCACCATGAAAGGAGACTGGCCATATGGTGCTACCGCTTCAGGAGAGGTCTAACACACACACACACACACACACACACACATGAGAGACAGAGAGAGCGAGAGAGCAAGCAAAACAGAGAGAGAGAGAGAGAGAGAGAGAGAGAAAGAAAGAGACAAAGAGAGAGTGTGAGAGAGAGAGAAAGAAAGAGACAAAGAGAGTGTGAGAGAGAGAGAGAAAGAAAGAGACAAAGAGAGAGTGTGAGAGAGAGAAAGAGAGAGAGAGAAAGAAAGAGACAAAGAGAGAGTGTGAGAGAGAGAGAGAAAGAGAGAGAGAGAGACAAAGAGAGAGTGTGTGAGAGAGAGAGAGAGTGAGAGAGAGAGAGAGAGAGAGAGAGAGAGAGAGAGAGAGAGAGAGAGAGACATGGATATAGGGAAGGATGAGGAAGAGGGAGACGGATGAAGGGTGAGAGATAAGGAGAGAAAGAAAGAAAGAAAGAAAGAAAGAGAGAGAGAGAGAGAGAGAGAGAGAAAGAGAGTGTGAGAGAGAGAGAAGAGAGCGAGAAGAGAGAGAGCGAGAGAGAGAAGAGAGAGCGAGAAGAGAGAGAGCGAGAGAGACAGAGAGAGAGACAGAGAGAGCGCGAGAGGGACAGAGACAGAGAGAAGCACAGAAATACAAAAGAGTGCTAGTCAGACAAAGCAAAGCCACCTACCGAAGTCGGCCAGTTTGAGTTCTCCAGTGTCAGAGATGAGCAGGTTCTGAGGCTTGAGGTCGCGGTGCAGGATATACCTCTGGTGGATGTAGGACAGACCTCTCAGCAACTGGTACAGGAACAACTGATAGACATAGAGGAGATCCACCGATAATCATTCATCATTAGATGTAATATCTATGAATGATTCAATCATTCAATTCATGAGTTCATTAGATTCATGATACATTTAATTAGAGTAGGCTAATCATGAATCATTCAAACAATGTATATCATGTGTCTCCAATGGATTTCCAAGTCATCCACTATGCTGTCTCAATAGCAATATTTCCTTGTAACGTTTTTATTTTGTATCCTGCTATTTGTCCATCTAGTATCTACATCTCTCTTCTTCTCCATCTCTCTGGCTGATTCATAGCATTGTTTGGACTCATACGTAACAGAGAAAGGCTTCCTGCCCATAGACGAGTCATAACAGCAACCCATCAGTAGGAGGTGTTAATGTCTTCATTCAGTCTCAACACAACACCAGCCCTGGTATATTAACTTCCACAACTCATTTACACCACATCATTAACTCTATAACGCTTGCACGCACACACATTCGCACACACCCTCACTCCACTCCCCAACGTCAATACTAGCCAATCAACCCAGAACTCCTCTCCCATCTTTTCCTCAGCTTGGACTATTGACCAGTGATCAAATAGATGCCCTCACAATGACCATCTGATCTCACAACAAATAGTGACTGGTTCATTCGAAGGCTTGAGAGGAGATCAATAAATAAACAATATAAATGAAATACATTTAAAAAAACGTCTGTTCTATTTATGAATATGTCATAAAAATATAATATTCTGACTTCAACCACCCACAAAGTGGTTTTCAGTTACATTCATATTCTAACAATGGGAAATAGGCGAGAAAATAAGAATCAACACAAAATAAACTGTCAATAAATGTCCTCATATTTACTATTTCTTCTCTGACAGCACCTGAAAACAACATCAATGTCTATGGCTCTTTCAGATCCTGTGGTTTTGTTCACTTTGCATCAATCAACCAATAATGAATTCTGAATCTGTGCAATTGCTGATCCTCCATTCCAACATTCCAATCTTTCATTGCAATTTCTCTCTTCCCAGCAGCACTAGCAGGGTCTCGGCCAATTAGGCAGAGCGAAATCCGTGGAGTCCAATCAGGGATCAGTCCTGTCTGGCATCTGGAGTCACCAGGTCAACAGTTTAGCATTCCTCAACTCGGCAGGCGGGCGATATGCGAAACAACGCACAACGTTGGAAATTAGCATGAGAAATGTGTGTTTACTCATGTATATCAAAACACACTCGTCAAAAGGCCCTGCCTCATTAAGTGGGCTAGGCAATCAAAAGGTTACTCATTTATTCACTCCCTTCTCTCTGCAAACGAAACATCAAAACGCTGCTTAAAAATAACTCTTATTGTCGACAACAGGAAAACTGAGAATTCTGTCAAATTAGCATATTATATGGTAGAAAGTAAAGTACAAGGGCAAAGATAGGCTTGGCAACAATAACAGCTTACTGACAAACAGTTTTTGATTAAATTTCATGTGAACTTCCAATGATGTTTGATTGGAGTTTAGCTGAGAGCTGGGCTGAGATGAGTGCTTTTGCTTTTCAAATTCATAGCGTATGTCTTTACATGTATGTAAAAGGTTGAAATCTCTATTCCATGTGTAGCCCTAGACTGTAGTCACACTCACTAGCCCAACACGGTCACTATACTAGCAGGACATTTGGCCACGTGACAGACATGACATCTGCTAGATGACTGGTCTCCCCATCTGGCTTAAAATGCTAAATGCATCACTAGAGTTATTGAGAGAGAGATAAGAAGAGGAAGTTAGTCTGAGTGAGAAAGAGAGTGTAAAGAAGGGAAATATACATAGAGAGAGAGAATGAGAGGTGGTGAGACAGAGACAGAGAGAACCAGACACAGATAACCAGACAGAGAGAGGGAGAACCAGACAGAGAGAGGGAGAACCAGACAGAGACAGAGAGAACCAGACAGAGACAGAGAGAACCAGACAGAGAGAGGGAGAACCAGACAGAGAGAGGGAGAACCAGACAGAGGGAGGGAGACCCAGACATAGACAGAGAGAACCAGACAGAGAGAGGGAGAACCATAAAGAGAGAGGGAGAACCAGACAGAGAGTGAGAACCAGACAGAGAGGGAGAACCAGACAGAGAGAGAGGGAGAACCAGACAGAGAGAGGGAGAACCAGACAGAGAGAACCAGACAGAGAGAACCAGACAGAGAGAACCAGACAGAGAGAGGGAGAACCAGACAGAGAGAACCAGACAGAGAGAGGGAGAACCAGACAGAGTGAGGGAGAACCAGACAGAGAGAGGGAGAACCAGACAGAGAGAGGGAGAACCAGACAGAGAGAGGGAGAACCAGACAGAGAGAACCAGACAGAGAGAGGGAGAACCAGACAGAGAGAGGGAGAACCAGACAGAGATAACCAGACAGAGGAGGGAGAACCAGACAGAGAGAGGGAGAACCAGACAGAGACAGAGAGAACCAGACAGAGACAGAGAAAACCAGACAGAGAGAGGGAGAACCAGACAGAGAGAGGGAGAACCAGACCGAGGGAGGGAGACCCAGACATAGACAGAGAGAACCAGACACAGAGAGGGAGAACCAGACAGAGATAACCAGACAGAGAGAGGGAGAACCAGACAGAGACAGAGAGAACCAGACAGAGACAGAGAGAACCAGACAGAGAGAGGGAGAACCAGACAGAGAGAGGGAAAACCAGACAGAGGGAGGGAGACCCAGACATAGACAGAGAGAACCAGACAGAGAGAGGGAGAACCATAAAGAGAGAGGGAGAACCAGACAGAGAGGGAGAACCAGACAGAGAGGGAGAACCAGACAGAGAGAGAGGGAGAACCAGACATAGACAGAGAGAACCAGACAGAGAGAGGGAGAACCAGAAAGAGAGAGGGAGAACCAGACAGAGAGAGGGAGAACCAGACAGAGAGAACCAGACAGAGAGAGGGAGAACCAGACAGAGAGAACCAGACAGAGAGAGGGAGAACCAGACAGAGAGAACCAGACAGAGAGAGGGAGAACCAGACAGAGAGAACCAGACAGAGAGAGGGAGAACCAGACAGAGAGAAGCAGACAGAGAGAGGGAGAACCAGACAGAGAGAGGGAGAACCAGACAGAGAGAACCAGACAGAGAGAGGGAGAACCAGACAGAGAGAGGGAGAACCAGACAGAGAGAGGGAGAACCAGACAGAGAGAACCAGACAGAGAGAGGGAGTGGTCTAGAAGGGCAGAGGAATGAAAATAAAGAAAATAAGGTAGAGAGAAAGAGAGGAGAGAACAGGGGCAGCGGTGAGAGTAGGATGAAACAGAGGAGGGAGGGGAGGTGAGGGGGTAGAGAGTTTAAGCTGCCTTGCTGGAAAGTCAATAGCAGCCAGCCGCCCGCTCCCTAGAATATCAATAGTGTCACCCCACCTCCACTCCCCTCTAGGGACTTCCACCACACGGATGATACATAATTATGAAATTGTGAGAGGAATTAGGAGAGAGGGATTTTTACACACTAATCATGAACAGATAGAAAGCGACAACCCTCTTCTTATGAGGGTATAGTGGGCCGGGGTGTCAGGAACATAATGAATCATTAGTTGTGCTGTGTACTAATTGCAGTGTGAGTATGTGAACACGTGTGTGTGTGTGTGTGTGTGTGTGTGTGTGTGTGTGTGTGTGTGTGTGTGTGTGTGTGTGTGTGTGTGTGTGTGTGTGTGTGTGTGTGTGCGTGCGTGCGTGCGTGCGTGCTTGTAAGTGTTATCCTGTACGTGGGACGTCAGAGATCAGGCTCTCCGCTTCACAGCGCTGAATGGGCTTTGACTGTATGGGCTTTGACTGAATGGGCTTTGACTGAATGGCCTTTAACTGTATGGGCTTTGACTGAATGGGCTTTGACTGTATGGGCTTTGACTGAATGGGCTTTGACTGTATGGGCTTTGACTGAATGGGCTTCGACTGTATGGGCTTTACGTGTATGGGCTTTGACTGTATGGGCTTTGACTGTATGGGCTTTGACTGAATGGGCTTTGACTGTATGGGCTTTGACTGTATGGGCTTTGACTGAATGGGCTTTGACTGAATGGCCTTTAACCTTATGGGCTTTGACTGAATGGGCTTTGACTGTATGGGCTTTGACTGAATGGGCTTTGACTGTATGGGCTTTGACTGTATGGGCTTTGACTGAATGGGCTTTGACTGTATGGGCTTTAACTGTATGGGCTTTGACTGAATGGGCTTTGACTGAATGGCCTTTAACTGTATGGGCTTTGACTGAATGGGCTTTGACTGTATGGGCTTTGACTGAATGGGCTTTGACTGTATGGGCTTTGACTGAATGGGCTTTGACTGTATGGGCTTTACCTGTATGGGCTTTGACTGTATGGGCTTTGACTGAATGGGCTTTGACTGAATGGCCTTTAACTGTATGGGCTTTGACTGAATGGGCTTTGACTGTATGGGCTTTGACTGAATGGGCTTTGACTGTATGGGCTTTGACTGTATGGGCTTTGACTGAATGGGCTTTGACTGTATGGGCTTTAACTGTATGGGCTTTGACTGTATGGGCTTTGACTGAATGGGCTTTGACTGAATGGCCTTTGACTGAATGGGCTTTGACTGTATGGGCTTTGACTGAATGGGCTTTGACTGTATGGGCTTTGACTGAATGGGCTTTGACTGTATGGGCTTTGACTGAATGGGCTTTGACTGAATGGGCTTTACCTGAATGGGCTTTGACTGAATGGCCATTAACTGTATGGGCTTTGACTGTATGGCCATTAACTGTATGGGCTTTGACTGTATGGGCTTTGACTGTATGGGCTTTAACTGTATGGGCTTTGAATGTATGGGCTTTGAATGTATGGGCTTTGAATGTATGGGCTTTAACTGTATGGGCTTTAACTGTATGGGCTTTAACTGTATAGGATTTAACTCTGTATAGGCTTTAACTGTATGGGCTTTGACTGTATGGGCTTTAACTGCATGGGCTTTGACTGTATGGGCTTTGACTGTATGGGCTTTAACTGTATGGGCTTTAACTGTATGGGCTTTAACTGTATGAGCTTTGACTGTATGGGCTTTGACTGTATGGGCTTTAACTGTATGGGCTTTAACTGTATGGGCGTTGACTGTATGGGCTTTAACTGTATGGGCTTTAACTGTATGGGCTTTGACTGTATGGGCTTTAACTGTATGGACTTTGACTGTATGGGCTTTAACTGTATGGGCTTTGACTGTATGGGTATTAACTGTATGGGCTTTGACTGAATGGGCTTTGACTGAATGGGCCTTAACTGTATGGGCTTTAACTGTATGTACTTTAACTGTATGGGCTTTAACTGTATGGGCTTTAACTGTATGGGCTTTGACTGTATGGGCTTTAACTGTATGGGCTTTGACTGTATGGGCTTTGACTGTATGGGCTTTGACTGTATGGGCTTTAACTGTATGGGCTTTAACTGTATGGGCTTTGACTGTATGGGCTTTAACTGTATGGGCTTTAACTGTATGGGCTTTGAATGTATGGGCTTTGAATGTATGGGCTTTAACTGTATGGGCTTTAACTGTATGGGCTTTAACTGTATAGGCTTTAACTCTGTATGGGCTTTGACTGAATGGGCTTTAACTGTATGGGCTTTAACTGTATGGGCTTTGACTGAATGGGCTTTAACTGTATGGGCTTTGACTGTATGGGCTTTAACTGTATGGGCTTTGACTGTATGGGCTTTGACTGTATGGGCTTTAACTGTATGGGCTTTAACTGTATGGGCTTTAACTGTATGGGCTTTAACTGTATGGGCTTTGACTGTATGGGCTTTAACTGTATGGGCTTTGAATGTATGGGCCCTAACTGTATGGGCTTTAACTGTATGGGCTTTAACTGTATGGACTTTGACTGTATGGGTATTAACTGTATGGGCTTTGACTGTATGGGCTTTACTGTATGGGCTTTGACTGTATGGGCTTTGACTGTATGGGCTTTGACTGTATGGGCTTTGACTGTATGGGCTTTGACTGTATGGGCTTTGACTGTATGGGCTTTAACTGTATGGGCTTTGACTGTATGGGCTTTGACTGAATGGGCTTTGACTGTATGGGCTTTGACTGTATGGGCTTTGACTGTATGGGCTTTGACTGTATGGGCTTTGACTGTATGGGCTTTGACTGTATGGGCTTTGACTGAATGGGCTTTACCTGAATGGGCTTTGACTGAATGGCCTTTAACTGTATGGGCTTTGACTGTATGGGCTTTGACTGAATGGGCTTTAACTGTATGGGCTTTGACTGTATGGGCTTTGACTGTATGGGCTTTAACTGTATGGGCTTTAACTGTATGGGCTTTGACTGAATGGGCTTTAACTGTATGGGCTTTGACTGTATGGGCTTTAACTGTATGGGCTTTAACTGTATGGGCTTTAACTGTATGGGCTTTGACTGTATGGGCTTTGACTGTATGGGCTTTAACTGTATGGGCTTTAACTGTATGGGCGTTGACTGTATGGGCTTTAACTGTATGGGCTTTAACTGTATGGGCTTTGACTGTATGGGCTTTAACTGTATGGGCTTTGAATGTATGGGCCCTAACTGTATGGGTTTTAACTGTATGGGCTTTAACTGTATGGACTTTGACTGTATGGGCTTTAACTGTATGGGCTTTGGCTGTATGGGTATTAACTGTATGGGCTTTGACTGAATGGGCTTTGACTGAATGGGCCTTAACTGTATGGGCTTTATCTGTATGGACTTTAACTGTATGGGCTTTAACTGTATGGGATTTAACTGTATGGGCTTTGAATGTATGGGCTTTGACTGTATGGGCTTTGACTGTATGGGCTTTGACTGTATGGGCTTTAACTGTATGGGCTTTGACTGTATGGGCTTTAACTGTATGGGCTTTGACTGAATGGGCTTTGACTGTATGGGCTTTGACTGTATGGGCTTTAACTGTATGGGCTTTGACTGTATGGGCTTTGACTGTATGGGCTTTGACTGTATGGGCTTTAACTGTATGGGTTTTAACTGTATGGGCTTTGACTGTATGGGCTTTAACTGTATGGGCTTTAACTGTATGGGCTTTGAATGTATGGGCTTTGAATGTATGGGCTTTAACTGTATGGGCTTTAACTGTATGGGCTTTAACTGTATAGGCTTTAACTCTGTATGGGCTTTGACTGAATGGGCTTTAACTGTATGGGCTTTAACTGTATGGGCTTTGACTGAATGGGCTTTAACTGTATGGGCTTTGACTGTATGGGCTTTAACTGTATGGGCTTTGACTGTATGGGCTTTGACTGTATGGGCTTTAACTGTATGGGCGTTGACTGTATGGGCTTTAACTGTATGGGCTTTAACTGTATGGGCTTTGACTGTATGGGCTTTAACTGTATGGGCTTTGAATGTATGGGCCCTAACTGTATGGGCTTTAACTGTATGGGCTTTAACTGTATGGACTTTGACTGTATGGGTATTAACTGTATGGGCTTTGACTGTATGGGCTTTAACTGTATGGGCTTTACTGTATGGGCTTTGACTGTATGGGCTTTGACTGTATGGGCTTTGACTGTATGGGCTTTGACTGTATGGGCTTTGACTGTATGGGCTTTGACTGTATGGGCTTTAACTGTATGGGCTTTGACTGTATGGGCTTTGACTGAATGGGCTTTGACTGTATGGGCTTTGACTGTATGGGCTTTAACTGTATGGGCTTTGACTGTATGGGCTTTGACTGTATGGGCTTTGACTGTATGGGCTTTGACTGAATGGGCTTTGACTGAATGGGCTTTGACTGAATGGGCTTTACCTGAATGGGCTTTGACTGAATGGCCTTTAACTGTATGGGCTTTGACTGTATGGGCTTTGACTGAATGGGCTTTAACTGTATGGGCTTTGACTGTATGGGCTTTGACTGTATGGGCTTTAACTGTATGGGCTTTAACTGTATGGGCTTTGACTGAATGGGCTTTAACTGTATGGGCTTTGACTGTATGGGCTTTAACTGTATGGGCTTTAACTGTATGGGCTTTAACTGTATGGGCTTTGACTGTATGGGCTTTGACTGTATGGGCTTTAACTGTATGGGCTTTAACTGTATGGGCGTTGACTGTATGGGCTTTAACTGTATGGGCTTTAACTGTATGGGCTTTGACTGTATGGGCTTTAACTGTATGGGCTTTGAATGTATGGGCCCTAACTGTATGGGTTTTAACTGTATGGGCTTTAACTGTATGGACTTTGACTGTATGGGCTTTAACTGTATGGGCTTTGGCTGTATGGGTATTAACTGTATGGGCTTTGACTGAATGGGCTTTGACTGAATGGGCCTTAACTGTATGGGCTTTATCTGTATGGACTTTAACTGTATGGGCTTTAACTGTATGGGATTTAACTGTATGGGCTTTGAATGTATGGGCTTTGACTGTATGGGCTTTGACTGTATGGGCTTTGACTGTATGGGCTTTAACTGTATGGGCTTTGACTGTATGGGCTTTAACTGTATGGGCTTTGACTGAATGGGCTTTGACTGTATGGGCTTTGACTGTATGGGCTTTAACTGTATGGGCTTTGACTGTATGGGCTTTGACTGTATGGGCTTTGACTGTATGGGCTTTAACTGTATGGGCTTTGACTGTATGGGCTTTAACTGTATGGGCTTTGAATGTATGGGCTTTGAATGTATGGGCTTTAACTGTATGGGCTTTAACTGTATGGGCTTTAACTGTATAGGCTTTAACTCTGTATGGGCTTTAACTGTATTGGCTTTGACTGCATGGGCTTTAACTGTATGGACTTTGACTGTATGGGCTTTGACTGTATGGGCTTTGACTGTATGGGCTTTGACTGAATGGGCTTTGACTGAATGGGCCTTAACTGTATGGGCTTTAACTGTATGGGCTTTGACTGTATGGGCTTTGACTGTATGGGCTTTGACTGTATGGGCTTTGACTGAATGGGCTTTGACTGAATGGGCTTTAACTGTATGGGCTTTAACTGTATGGGCTTTGACTGAATGGGCTTTAACTGTATGGGCTTTGACTGTATGGGCTTTAACTGTATGGGCTTTAACTGTATGGGCTTTAACTGTATGGGCTTTGACTGAATGGGCTTTAACTGTATGGGCTTTAACTGTATGGGCGTTGACTGTATGGGCTTTAACTGTATGGGCTTTAACTGTATGGGCTTTGAATGTATGGGCCCTAACTGTATGGGCTTTAACTGTATGGGCTTTAACTGTATGGACTTTGACTGTATGGGCTTTAACTGTATGGGCTTTGACTGTATGGGCTTTAACTGTATGGGCTTTGACTGAATGGGCTTTGACTGTATGGGCTTTGACTGTATGGGCTTTGACTGTATGGGCTTTGACTGTATGGGCTTTAACTGTATGGGCTTTAACTGTATGGGCTTTGATTGTATGGGCTTTGACTGTATGGGCTTTAACTGTATGGGCTTTAACTGTATGGGCTTTGACTGTATGGGCTTTAACTGTATGGGCTTTGAATGTATGGGCTTTAACTGTATGGACTTTAACTGTATGGGCTTTAACTGTATGGGCTTTGACTGTATGGGCTTTAACTGTATGGGCTTTGACTGTATGGGCTTTAACTGTATGGGCTTTGAATGTATGGGCTTTGAATGTATGGGCTTTAACTGTATGGGCTTTAACTGTATGGGCTTTAACTGTATAGGCTTTAACTCTGTATGGGCTTTAACTGTATTGGCTTTGACTGCATGGGCTTTAACTGTATGGACTTTGACTGTATGGGCTTTGACTGTATGGGCTTTGACTGTATGGGCTTTGACTGAATGGGCTTTGACTGAATGGGCCTTAACTGTATGGGCTTTAACTGTATGGGCTTTGACTGTATGGGCTTTGACTGTATGGGCTTTGTCTGTATGGGCTTTGACTGAATGGGCTTTGACTGAATGGGCTTTAACTGTATGGGCTTTAACTGTATGGGCTTTGACTGAATGGGCTTTAACTGTATGGGCTTTGACTGTATGGGCTTTAACTGTATGGGCTTTAACTGTATGGGCTTTAACTGTATGGGCTTTGACTGAATGGGCTTTAACTGTATGGGCTTTAACTGTATGGGCGTTGACTGTATGGGCTTTAACTGTATGGGCTTTAACTGTATGGGCTTTGAATGTATGGGCCCTAACTGTATGGGCTTTAACTGTATGGGCTTTAACTGTATGGACTTTGACTGTATGGGCTTTAACTGTATGGGCTTTGACTGTATGGGCTTTAACTGTATGGGCTTTGACTGAATGGGCTTTGACTGTATGGGCTTTGACTGTATGGGCTTTGACTGTATGGGCTTTAACTGTATGGGCTTTAACTGTATGGGCTTTGATTGTATGGGCTTTGACTGTATGGGCTTTAACTGTATGGGCTTTAACTGTATGGGCTTTGACTGTATGGGCTTTAACTGTATGGGCTTTGAATGTATGGGCTTTAACTGTATGGACTTTAACTGTATGGGCTTTAACTGTATGGGCTTTGACTGTATGGGCTTTAACTGTATGGGCTTTGACTGTATGGGCTTTAACTGTATGGGCTTTGAATGTATGGGCTTTAACTGTATGGACTTTAACTGTATGGGCTTTAACTGTATGGGCTTTGACTGTATGGGCTTTAACTGTATGGGCTTTAACTGTATGGGCTTTGACTGTATGGGCTTTGACTGTATGGGCTTTAATTGTATGGGCTTTGACTGTATGGGCTTTAACTGTATGGGCTTTGACTGAATGGGCTTTGACTGTGTGGGCTTTGACTGTATGGGCTTTAACTGTATGGGCTTTGACTGAATGGGCTTTGACTGTATGGGCTTTGACTGTATGGGCTTTAACTGTATGGGCTTTGACTGTATGGGCTTTGACTGTATGGGCTTTGACTGTATGGGCTTTAACTGTATGGGCTTTAACTGTATGGGCTTTGACTGTATGGGCTTTGACTGTATGGACTTTAACTGTATGGGCTTTAACTGTATGGGCTTTGACTGTATGGGCTTTAACTGTATGGGCTTTGAATGTATGGGCTTTAACTGTATGGACTTTAACTGTATGGGCTTTAACTGTATGGGCTTTGACTGTATGGGCTTTAACTGTATGGGCTTTGACTGTATGGGCTTTAACTGTATGGGCTTTGAATGTATGGGCTTTAACTGTATGGACTTTAACTGTATGGGCTTTAACTGTATGGGCTTTGACTGTATGGGCTTTAACTGTATGGGCTTTAACTGTATGGGCTTTGACTGTATGGGCTTTGACTGTATGGGCTTTAATTGTATGGGCTTTGACTGTATGGGCTTTAACTGTATGGGCTTTGACTGAATGGGCTTTGACTGTGTGGGCTTTGACTGTATGGGCTTTAACTGTATGGGCTTTGACTGAATGGGCTTTGACTGTATGGGCTTTGACTGTATGGGCTTTAACTGTATGGGCTTTGACTGTATGGGCTTTGACTGTATGGGCTTTGACTGTATGGGCTTTAACTGTATGGGCTTTAACTGTATGGGCTTTGACTGTATGGGCTTTGACTGTATGGACTTTAACTGTATGGGCTTTAACTGTATGGGCTTTGACTGTATGGGCTTTAACTGTATGGGCTTTAACTGTATGGGCTTTGACTGTATGGGCTTTGACTGTATGGGCTTTAATTGTATGGGCTTTGACTGTATGGGCTTTAACTGTATGGGCTTTGACTGAATGGGCTTTGACTGTGTGGGCTTTGACTGTATGGGCTTTAACTGTATGGGCTTTGACTGAATGGGCTTTGACTGTATGGGCTTTGACTGTATGGGCTTTAACTGTATGGGCTTTGACTGTATGGGCTTTGACTGTATGGGCTTTGACTGTATGGGCTTTAACTGTATGGGCTTTAACTGTATGGGCTTTGACTGTATGGGCTTTATCTGTATGGACTTTAACTGTATGGGCTTTAACTGTATGGGATTTAACTGTATGGGCTTTGAATGTATGGGCTTTGACTGTATGGGCTTTGACTGTATGGGCTTTGACTGTATGGGCTTTAACTGTATGGGCTTTGACTGTATGGGCTTTAACTGTATGGGCTTTGACTGAATGGGCTTTGACTGTATGGGCTTTGACTGTATGGGCTTTAACTGTATGGGCTTTGACTGTATGGGCTTTGACTGTATGGGCTTTGACTGTATGGGCTTTAACTGTATGGGCTTTAACTGTATGGGCTTTGACTGTATGGGCTTTAACTGTATGGGCTTTGAATGTATGGGCTTTGAATGTATGGGCTTTAACTGTATGGGCTTTAACTGTATGGGCTTTAACTGTATAGGCTTTAACTCTGTATGGGCTTTAACTGTATTGGCTTTGACTGCATGGGCTTTAACTGTATGGACTTTGACTGTATGGGCTTTGACTGTATGGGCTTTGACTGTATGGGCTTTGACTGAATGGGCTTTGACTGAATGGGCCTTAACTGTATGGGCTTTAACTGTATGGGCTTTGACTGTATGGGCTTTGACTGTATGGGCTTTGACTGTATGGGCTTTGACTGAATGGGCTTTGACTGAATGGGCTTTAACTGTATGGGCTTTAACTGTATGGGCTTTGACTGAATGGGCTTTAACTGTATGGGCTTTGACTGTATGGGCTTTAACTGTATGGGCTTTAACTGTATGGGCTTTAACTGTATGGGCTTTGACTGAATGGGCTTTAACTGTATGGGCTTTAACTGTATGGGCGTTGACTGTATGGGCTTTAACTGTATGGGCTTTAACTGTATGGGCTTTGAATGTATGGGGCCCTAACTGTATGGGCTTTAACTGTATGGGCTTTAACTGTATGGGCTTTGACTGTATGGGCTTTAACTGTATGGGCTTTGACTGTATGGGCTTTAACTGTATGGGCTTTGACTGTATGGGCTTTGACTGTATGGGCTTTGACTGTATGGACTTTGACTGTATGGGCTTTGACTGTATGGGCTTTAACTGTATGGGCTTTGACTGTATGGGCTTTGACTGTATGGGCTTTGACTGTATGGGCTTTAACTGTATGGGCTTTAACTGTATGGGCTTTGACTGTATGGGCTTTATCTGTATGGACTTTAACTGTATGGGCTTTAACTGTATGGGCTTTAACTGTATGGGCTTTGACTGTATGGGCTTTAACTGTATGGGCTTTGAATGTATGGGCCCTAACTGTATGGGCTTTAACTGTATGGGCTTTAACTGTATGGACTTTGACTGTATGGGTATTAACTGTATGGGCTTTGACTGTATGGGCTTTACTGTATGGGCTTTGACTGTATGGGCTTTGACTGTATGGGCTTTGACTGTATGGGCTTTGACTGTATGGGCTTTGACTGTATGGGCTTTGACTGTATGGGCTTTAACTGTATGGGCTTTGACTGTATGGGCTTTGACTGAATGGGCTTTGACTGTATGGGCTTTGACTGTATGGGCTTTGACTGTATGGGCTTTGACTGTATGGGCTTTGACTGTATGGGCTTTGACTGTATGGGCTTTGACTGAATGGGCTTTACCTGAATGGGCTTTGACTGAATGGCCTTTAACTGTATGGGCTTTGACTGTATGGGCTTTGACTGAATGGGCTTTAACTGTATGGGCTTTGACTGTATGGGCTTTGACTGTATGGGCTTTAACTGTATGGGCTTTAACTGTATGGGCTTTGACTGAATGGGCTTTAACTGTATGGGCTTTGACTGTATGGGCTTTAACTGTATGGGCTTTAACTGTATGGGCTTTAACTGTATGGGCTTTGACTGTATGGGCTTTGACTGTATGGGCTTTAACTGTATGGGCTTTAACTGTATGGGCGTTGACTGTATGGGCTTTAACTGTATGGGCTTTAACTGTATGGGCTTTGACTGTATGGGCTTTAACTGTATGGGCTTTGAATGTATGGGCCCTAACTGTATGGGTTTTAACTGTATGGGCTTTAACTGTATGGACTTTGACTGTATGGGCTTTAACTGTATGGGCTTTGGCTGTATGGGTATTAACTGTATGGGCTTTGACTGAATGGGCTTTGACTGAATGGGCCTTAACTGTATGGGCTTTATCTGTATGGACTTTAACTGTATGGGCTTTAACTGTATGGGATTTAACTGTATGGGCTTTGAATGTATGGGCTTTGACTGGGGCTTTGACTGTATGGGCTTTGACTGTATGGGCTTTAACTGTATGGGCTTTGACTGTATGGGCTTTAACTGTATGGGCTTTGACTGAATGGGCTTTGACTGTATGGGCTTTGACTGTATGGGCTTTAACTGTATGGGCTTTGACTGTATGGGCTTTGACTGTATGGGCTTTGACTGTATGGGCTTTAACTGTATGGGCTTTAACTGTATGGGCTTTGACTGTATGGGCTTTAACTGTATGGGCTTTAACTGTATGGGCTTTGAATGTATGGGCTTTGAATGTATGGGCTTTAACTGTATGGGCTTTAACTGTATGGGCTTTAACTGTATAGGCTTTAACTCTGTATGGGCTTTGACTGAATGGGCTTTAACTGTATGGGCTTTAACTGTATGGGCTTTGACTGAATGGGCTTTAACTGTATGGGCTTTGACTGTATGGGCTTTAACTGTATGGGCTTTGACTGTATGGGCTTTGACTGTATGGGCTTTAACTGTATGGGCGTTGACTGTATGGGCTTTAACTGTATGGGCTTTAACTGTATGGGCTTTGACTGTATGGGCTTTGACTGAATGGGCTTTAACTGTATGGGCTTTGACTGTATGGGCTTTGACTGTATGGGCTTTAACTGTATGGGCTTTAACTGTATGGGCTTTGACTGAATGGGCTTTAACTGTATGGGCTTTGACTGTATGGGCTTTAACTGTATGGGCTTTAACTGTATGGGCTTTAACTGTATGGGCTTTGACTGTATGGGCTTTGACTGTATGGGCTTTAACTGTATGGGCTTTAACTGTATGGGCGTTGACTGTATGGGCTTTAACTGTATGGGCTTTAACTGTATGGGCTTTGACTGTATGGGCTTTAACTGTATGGGCTTTGAATGTATGGGCCCTAACTGTATGGGTTTTAACTGTATGGGCTTTAACTGTATGGACTTTGACTGTATGGGCTTTAACTGTATGGGCTTTGGCTGTATGGGTATTAACTGTATGGGCTTTGACTGAATGGGCTTTGACTGAATGGGCCTTAACTGTATGGGCTTTATCTGTATGGACTTTAACTGTATGGGCTTTAACTGTATGGGATTTAACTGTATGGGCTTTGAATGTATGGGCTTTGACTGTATGGGCTTTGACTGTATGGGCTTTGACTGTATGGGCTTTAACTGTATGGGCTTTGACTGTATGGGCTTTAACTGTATGGGCTTTGACTGAATGGGCTTTGACTGAATTTGACTGTATGGGCTTTGACTGTATGGGCTTTAACTGTATGGGCTTTGACTGTATGGGCTTTGACTGTATGGGCTTTGACTGTATGGGCTTTAACTGTATGGGTTTTAACTGTATGGGCTTTGACTGTATGGGCTTTAACTGTATGGGCTTTAACTGTATGGGCTTTGAATGTATGGGCTTTGAATGTATGGGCTTTAACTGTATGGGCTTTAACTGTATGGGCTTTAACTGTATAGGCTTTAACTCTGTATGGGCTTTGACTGAATGGGCTTTAACTGTATGGGCTTTAACTGTATGGGCTTTGACTGAATGGGCTTTAACTGTATGGGCTTTGACTGTATGGGCTTTAACTGTATGGGCTTTGACTGTATGGGCTTTGACTGTATGGGCTTTAACTGTATGGGCGTTGACTGTATGGGCTTTAACTGTATGGGCTTTAACTGTATGGGCTTTGACTGTATGGGCTTTAACTGTATGGGCTTTGAATGTATGGGCCCTAACTGTATGGGCTTTAACTGTATGGGCTTTAACTGTATGGACTTTGACTGTATGGGTATTAACTGTATGGGCTTTGACTGTATGGGCTTTAACTGTATGGGCTTTACTGTATGGGCTTTGACTGTATGGGCTTTGACTGTATGGGCTTTGACTGTATGGGCTTTGACTGTATGGGCTTTGACTGTATGGGCTTTGACTGTATGGGCTTTAACTGTATGGGCTTTGACTGTATGGGCTTTGACTGAATGGGCTTTGACTGTATGGGCTTTGACTGTATGGGCTTTAACTGTATGGGCTTTGACTGTATGGGCTTTGACTGTATGGGCTTTGACTGTATGGGCTTTGACTGTATGGGCTTTGACTGAATGGGCTTTGACTGAATGGGCTTTGACTGAATGGGCTTTACCTGAATGGGCTTTGACTGAATGGCCTTTAACTGTATGGGCTTTGACTGTATGGGCTTTGACTGAATGGGCTTTAACTGTATGGGCTTTGACTGTATGGGCTTTGACTGTATGGGCTTTAACTGTATGGGCTTTAACTGTATGGGCTTTGACTGAATGGGCTTTAACTGTATGGGCTTTGACTGTATGGGCTTTAACTGTATGGGCTTTAACTGTATGGGCTTTAACTGTATGGGCTTTGACTGTATGGGCTTTGACTGTATGGGCTTTAACTGTATGGGCTTTAACTGTATGGGCGTTGACTGTATGGGCTTTAACTGTATGGGCTTTAACTGTATGGGCTTTGACTGTATGGGCTTTAACTGTATGGGCTTTGAATGTATGGGCCCTAACTGTATGGGTTTTAACTGTATGGGCTTTAACTGTATGGACTTTGACTGTATGGGCTTTAACTGTATGGGCTTTGGCTGTATGGGTATTAACTGTATGGGCTTTGACTGAATGGGCTTTGACTGAATGGGCCTTAACTGTATGGGCTTTATCTGTATGGACTTTAACTGTATGGGCTTTAACTGTATGGGATTTAACTGTATGGGCTTTGAATGTATGGGCTTTGACTGTATGGGCTTTGACTGTATGGGCTTTGACTGTATGGGCTTTAACTGTATGGGCTTTGACTGTATGGGCTTTAACTGTATGGGCTTTGACTGAATGGGCTTTGACTGTATGGGCTTTGACTGTATGGGCTTTAACTGTATGGGCTTTGACTGTATGGGCTTTGACTGTATGGGCTTTGACTGTATGGGCTTTAACTGTATGGGCTTTGACTGTATGGGCTTTAACTGTATGGGCTTTGAATGTATGGGCTTTGAATGTATGGGCTTTAACTGTATGGGCTTTAACTGTATGGGCTTTAACTGTATAGGCTTTAACTCTGTATGGGCTTTAACTGTATTGGCTTTGACTGCATGGGCTTTAACTGTATGGACTTTGACTGTATGGGCTTTGACTGTATGGGCTTTGACTGTATGGGCTTTGACTGAATGGGCTTTGACTGAATGGGCCTTAACTGTATGGGCTTTAACTGTATGGGCTTTGACTGTATGGGCTTTGACTGTATGGGCTTTGACTGTATGGGCTTTGACTGAATGGGCTTTGACTGAATGGGCTTTAACTGTATGGGCTTTAACTGTATGGGCTTTGACTGAATGGGCTTTAACTGTATGGGCTTTGACTGTATGGGCTTTAACTGTATGGGCTTTAACTGTATGGGCTTTAACTGTATGGGCTTTGACTGAATGGGCTTTAACTGTATGGGCTTTAACTGTATGGGCGTTGACTGTATGGGCTTTAACTGTATGGGCTTTAACTGTATGGGCTTTGAATGTATGGGCCCTAACTGTATGGGCTTTAACTGTATGGGCTTTAACTGTATGGACTTTGACTGTATGGGCTTTAACTGTATGGGCTTTGACTGTATGGGCTTTAACTGTATGGGCTTTGACTGAATGGGCTTTGACTGTATGGGCTTTGACTGTATGGGCTTTGACTGTATGGGCTTTAACTGTATGGGCTTTAACTGTATGGGCTTTGATTGTATGGGCTTTGACTGTATGGGCTTTAACTGTATGGGCTTTAACTGTATGGGCTTTGACTGTATGGGCTTTAACTGTATGGGCTTTGAATGTATGGGCTTTAACTGTATGGACTTTAACTGTATGGGCTTTAACTGTATGGGCTTTGACTGTATGGGCTTTAACTGTATGGGCTTTGACTGTATGGGCTTTAACTGTATGGGCTTTGAATGTATGGGCTTTGAATGTATGGGCTTTAACTGTATGGGCTTTAACTGTATGGGCTTTAACTGTATAGGCTTTAACTCTGTATGGGCTTTAACTGTATTGGCTTTGACTGCATGGGCTTTAACTGTATGGACTTTGACTGTATGGGCTTTGACTGTATGGGCTTTGACTGTATGGGCTTTGACTGAATGGGCTTTGACTGAATGGGCCTTAACTGTATGGGCTTTAACTGTATGGGCTTTGACTGTATGGGCTTTGACTGTATGGGCTTTGACTGTATGGGCTTTGACTGAATGGGCTTTGACTGAATGGGCTTTAACTGTATGGGCTTTAACTGTATGGGCTTTGACTGAATGGGCTTTAACTGTATGGGCTTTGACTGTATGGGCTTTAACTGTATGGGCTTTAACTGTATGGGCTTTAACTGTATGGGCTTTGACTGAATGGGCTTTAACTGTATGGGCTTTAACTGTATGGGCGTTGACTGTATGGGCTTTAACTGTATGGGCTTTAACTGTATGGGCTTTGAATGTATGGGCCCTAACTGTATGGGCTTTAACTGTATGGGCTTTAACTGTATGGACTTTGACTGTATGGGCTTTAACTGTATGGGCTTTGACTGTATGGGCTTTAACTGTATGGGCTTTGACTGAATGGGCTTTGACTGTATGGGCTTTGACTGTATGGGCTTTGACTGTATGGGCTTTAACTGTATGGGCTTTAACTGTATGGGCTTTGATTGTATGGGCTTTGACTGTATGGGCTTTAACTGTATGGGCTTTAACTGTATGGGCTTTGACTGTATGGGCTTTAACTGTATGGGCTTTGAATGTATGGGCTTTAACTGTATGGACTTTAACTGTATGGGCTTTAACTGTATGGGCTTTGACTGTATGGGCTTTAACTGTATGGGCTTTGACTGTATGGGCTTTAACTGTATGGGCTTTGAATGTATGGGCTTTAACTGTATGGACTTTAACTGTATGGGCTTTAACTGTATGGGCTTTGACTGTATGGGCTTTAACTGTATGGGCTTTAACTGTATGGGCTTTGACTGTATGGGCTTTGACTGTATGGGCTTTAATTGTATGGGCTTTGACTGTATGGGCTTTAACTGTATGGGCTTTGACTGAATGGGCTTTGACTGTGTGGGCTTTGACTGTATGGGCTTTAACTGTATGGGCTTTGACTGAATGGGCTTTGACTGTATGGGCTTTGACTGTATGGGCTTTAACTGTATGGGCTTTGACTGTATGGGCTTTGACTGTATGGGCTTTGACTGTATGGGCTTTAACTGTATGGGCTTTAACTGTATGGGCTTTGACTGTATGGGCTTTGACTGTATGGACTTTAACTGTATGGGCTTTAACTGTATGGGCTTTGACTGTATGGGCTTTAACTGTATGGGCTTTGAATGTATGGGCTTTAACTGTATGGACTTTAACTGTATGGGCTTTAACTGTATGGGCTTTGACTGTATGGGCTTTAACTGTATGGGCTTTGACTGTATGGGCTTTAACTGTATGGGCTTTGAATGTATGGGCTTTAACTGTATGGACTTTAACTGTATGGGCTTTAACTGTATGGGCTTTGACTGTATGGGCTTTAACTGTATGGGCTTTAACTGTATGGGCTTTGACTGTATGGGCTTTGACTGTATGGGCTTTAATTGTATGGGCTTTGACTGTATGGGCTTTAACTGTATGGGCTTTGACTGAATGGGCTTTGACTGTGTGGGCTTTGACTGTATGGGCTTTAACTGTATGGGCTTTGACTGAATGGGCTTTGACTGTATGGGCTTTGACTGTATGGGCTTTAACTGTATGGGCTTTGACTGTATGGGCTTTGACTGTATGGGCTTTGACTGTATGGGCTTTAACTGTATGGGCTTTAACTGTATGGGCTTTGACTGTATGGGCTTTGACTGTATGGACTTTAACTGTATGGGCTTTAACTGTATGGGCTTTGACTGTATGGGCTTTAACTGTATGGGCTTTAACTGTATGGGCTTTGACTGTATGGGCTTTGACTGTATGGGCTTTAATTGTATGGGCTTTGACTGTATGGGCTTTAACTGTATGGGCTTTGACTGAATGGGCTTTGACTGTGTGGGCTTTGACTGTATGGGCTTTAACTGTATGGGCTTTGACTGAATGGGCTTTGACTGTATGGGCTTTGACTGTATGGGCTTTAACTGTATGGGCTTTGACTGTATGGGCTTTGACTGTATGGGCTTTGACTGTATGGGCTTTAACTGTATGGGCTTTAACTGTATGGGCTTTGACTGTATGGGCTTTATCTGTATGGACTTTAACTGTATGGGCTTTAACTGTATGGGATTTAACTGTATGGGCTTTGAATGTATGGGCTTTGACTGTATGGGCTTTGACTGTATGGGCTTTGACTGTATGGGCTTTAACTGTATGGGCTTTGACTGTATGGGCTTTAACTGTATGGGCTTTGACTGAATGGGCTTTGACTGTATGGGCTTTGACTGTATGGGCTTTAACTGTATGGGCTTTGACTGTATGGGCTTTGACTGTATGGGCTTTGACTGTATGGGCTTTAACTGTATGGGCTTTAACTGTATGGGCTTTGACTGTATGGGCTTTAACTGTATGGGCTTTGAATGTATGGGCTTTGAATGTATGGGCTTTAACTGTATGGGCTTTAACTGTATGGGCTTTAACTGTATAGGCTTTAACTCTGTATGGGCTTTAACTGTATTGGCTTTGACTGCATGGGCTTTAACTGTATGGACTTTGACTGTATGGGCTTTGACTGTATGGGCTTTGACTGTATGGGCTTTGACTGAATGGGCTTTGACTGAATGGGCCTTAACTGTATGGGCTTTAACTGTATGGGCTTTGACTGTATGGGCTTTGACTGTATGGGCTTTGACTGTATGGGCTTTGACTGAATGGGCTTTGACTGAATGGGCTTTAACTGTATGGGCTTTAACTGTATGGGCTTTGACTGAATGGGCTTTAACTGTATGGGCTTTGACTGTATGGGCTTTAACTGTATGGGCTTTAACTGTATGGGCTTTAACTGTATGGGCTTTGACTGAATGGGCTTTAACTGTATGGGCTTTAACTGTATGGGCGTTGACTGTATGGGCTTTAACTGTATGGGCTTTAACTGTATGGGCTTTGAATGTATGGGCCCTAACTGTATGGGCTTTAACTGTATGGGCTTTAACTGTATGGGCTTTGACTGTATGGGCTTTAACTGTATGGGCTTTGACTGTATGGGCTTTAACTGTATGGGCTTTGACTGTATGGGCTTTGACTGTATGGGCTTTGACTGTATGGACTTTGACTGTATGGGCTTTGACTGTATGGGCTTTAACTGTATGGGCTTTGACTGTATGGGCTTTGACTGTATGGGCTTTGACTGTATGGGCTTTAACTGTATGGGCTTTAACTGTATGGGCTTTGACTGTATGGGCTTTATCTGTATGGACTTTAACTGTATGGGCTTTAACTGTATGGGATTTAACTGTATGGGCTTTGAATGTATGGGCTTTGACTGTATGGGCTTTGACTGTATGGGCTTTGACTGTATGGGCTTTAACTGTATGGGCTTTGACTGTATGGGCTTTAACTGTATGGGCTTTGACTGAATGGGCTTTGACTGTATGGGCTTTGACTGTATGGGCTTTAACTGTATGGGCTTTGACTGTATGGGCTTTGACTGTATGGGCTTTGACTGTATGGGCTTTAACTGTATGGGCTTTAACTGTATGGGCTTTGACTGTATGGGCTTTAACTGTATGGGCTTTGAATGTATGGGCTTTGAATGTATGGGCTTTAACTGTATGGGCTTTAACTGTATGGGCTTTAACTGTATAGGCTTTAACTCTGTATGGGCTTTAACTGTATTGGCTTTGACTGCATGGGCTTTAACTGTATGGACTTTGACTGTATGGGCTTTGACTGTATGGGCTTTGACTGTATGGGCTTTGACTGAATGGGCTTTGACTGAATGGGCCTTAACTGTATGGGCTTTAACTGTATGGGCTTTGACTGTATGGGCTTTGACTGTATGGGCTTTGACTGTATGGGCTTTGACTGAATGGGCTTTGACTGAATGGGCTTTAACTGTATGGGCTTTAACTGTATGGGCTTTGACTGAATGGGCTTTAACTGTATGGGCTTTGACTGTATGGGCTTTAACTGTATGGGCTTTAACTGTATGGGCTTTAACTGTATGGGCTTTGACTGAATGGGCTTTAACTGTATGGGCTTTAACTGTATGGGCGTTGACTGTATGGGCTTTAACTGTATGGGCTTTAACTGTATGGGCTTTGAATGTATGGGCCCTAACTGTATGGGCTTTAACTGTATGGGCTTTAACTGTATGGACTTTGACTGTATGGGCTTTAACTGTATGGGCTTTGACTGTATGGGCTTTAACTGTATGGGCTTTGACTGTATGGGCTTTGACTGTATGGGCTTTGACTGTATGGACTTTGACTGTATGGGCTTTGACTGTATGGGCTTTAACTGTATGGGCTTTGACTGAATGGGCTTTGACTGTATGGGCTTTGACTGTATGGGCTTTGACTGTATGGGCTTTAACTGTATGGGCTTTAACTGTATGGGCTTTGATTGTATGGGCTTTGACTGTATGGGCTTTAACTGTATGGGCTTTAACTGTATGGGCTTTGACTGTATGGGCTTTAACTGTATGGGCTTTGAATGTATGGGCTTTAACTGTATGGACTTTAACTGTATGGGCTTTAACTGTATGGGCTTTGACTGTATGGGCTTTAACTGTATGGGCTTTGACTGTATGGGCTTTAACTGTATGGGCTTTGACTGTATGGGCTTTAACTGTATGGGCTTTGACTGTATGGGCTTTGACTGTATGGGCTTTGACTGTATGGACTTTGACTGTATGGGCTTTGACTGTATGGGCTTTAACTGTATGGGCTTTGACTGAATGGGCTTTGACTGTATGGGCTTTGACTGTATGGGCTTTAACTGTATGGGCTTTAACTGTATGGGCTTTGATTGTATGGGCTTTGACTGTATGGGCTTTAACTGTATGGGCTTTAACTGTATGGGCTTTGACTGTATGGGCTTTAACTGTATGGGCTTTGAATGTATGGGCTTTAACTGTATGGACTTTAACTGTATGGGCTTTAACTGTATGGGCTTTGACTGTATGGGCTTTAACTGTATGGGCTTTGACTGTATGGGCTTTAACTGTATGGGCTTTGAATGTATGGGCTTTAACTGTATGGACTTTAACTGTATGGGCTTTAACTGTATGGGCTTTGACTGTATGGGCTTTAACTGTATGGGCTTTAACTGTATGGGCTTTGACTGTATGGGCTTTGACTGTATGGGCTTTAATTGTATGGGCTTTGACTGTATGGGCTTTAACTGTATGGGCTTTGACTGAATGGGCTTTGACTGTGTGGGCTTTGACTGTATGGGCTTTAACTGTATGGGCTTTGACTGAATGGGCTTTGACTGTATGGGCTTTGACTGTATGGGCTTTAACTGTATGGGCTTTGACTGTATGGGCTTTGACTGTATGGGCTTTGACTGTATGGGCTTTGACTGTATGGGCTTTGACTGTATGGGCTTTAACTGTATGGGCTTTAACTGTATGGGCTTTGACTGTATGGGCTTTGACTGTATGGACTTTAACTGTATGGGCTTTAACTGTATGGGCTTTGACTGTATGGGCTTTAACTGTATGGGCTTTAACTGTATGGGCTTTGACTGTATGGGCTTTGACTGTATGGGCTTTAATTGTATGGGCTTTGACTGTATGGGCTTTAACTGTATGGGCTTTGACTGAATGGGCTTTGACTGTGTGGGCTTTGACTGTATGGGCTTTAACTGTATGGGCTTTGACTGAATGGGCTTTGACTGTATGGGCTTTGACTGTATGGGCTTTAACTGTAGGGGCTTTGACTGTATGGGCTTTGACTGTATGGGCTTTGACTGTATGGGCTTTAACTGTATGGGCTTTAACTGTATGGGCTTTGACTGTATGGGCTTTGACTGTATGGGCTTTATCTGTATGGACTTTAACTGTATGGGCTTTAACTGTATGGGATTTAACTGTATGGGCTTTGAATGTATGGGCTTTGACTGTATGGGCTTTGACTGTATGGGCTTTGACTGTATGGGCTTTAACTGTATGGGCTTTGACTGTATGGGCTTTAACTGTATGGGCTTTGACTGAATGGGCTTTGACTGTATGGGCTTTGACTGTATGGGCTTTAACTGTATGGGCTTTGACTGTATGGGCTTTGACTGTATGGGCTTTGACTGTATGGGCTTTAACTGTATGGGCTTTAACTGTATGGGCTTTGACTGTATGGGCTTTAACTGTATGGGCTTTGAATGTATGGGCTTTGAATGTATGGGCTTTAACTGTATGGGCTTTAACTGTATGGGCTTTAACTGTATAGGCTTTAACTCTGTATGGGCTTTAACTGTATTGGCTTTGACTGCATGGGCTTTAACTGTATGGACTTTGACTGTATGGGCTTTGACTGTATGGGCTTTGACTGTATGGGCTTTGACTGAATGGGCTTTGACTGAATGGGCCTTAACTGTATGGGCTTTAACTGTATGGGCTTTGACTGTATGGGCTTTGACTGTATGGGCTTTGACTGTATGGGCTTTGACTGAATGGGCTTTGACTGAATGGGCTTTAACTGTATGGGCTTTAACTGTATGGGCTTTGACTGAATGGGCTTTAACTGTATGGGCTTTGACTGTATGGGCTTTAACTGTATGGGCTTTAACTGTATGGGCTTTAACTGTATGGGCTTTGACTGAATGGGCTTTAACTGTATGGGCTTTAACTGTATGGGCGTTGACTGTATGGGCTTTAACTGTATGGGCTTTAACTGTATGGGCTTTGAATGTATGGGCCCTAACTGTATGGGCTTTAACTGTATGGGCTTTAACTGTATGGACTTTGACTGTATGGGCTTTAACTGTATGGGCTTTGACTGTATGGGCTTTAACTGTATGGGCTTTGACTGTATGGGCTTTGACTGTATGGACTTTGACTGTATGGGCTTTGACTGTATGGGCTTTAACTGTATGGGCTTTGACTGAATGGGCTTTGACTGTATGGGCTTTGACTGTATGGGCTTTGACTGTATGGGCTTTAACTGTATGGGCTTTAACTGTATGGGCTTTGATTGTATGGGCTTTGACTGTATGGGCTTTAACTGTATGGGCTTTAACTGTATGGGCTTTGACTGTATGGGCTTTAACTGTATGGGCTTTGAATGTATGGGCTTTAACTGTATGGACTTTAACTGTATGGGCTTTAACTGTATGGGCTTTGACTGTATGGGCTTTAACTGTATGGGCTTTGACTGTATGGGCTTTAACTGTATGGGCTTTGAATGTATGGGCTTTAACTGTATGGACTTTAACTGTATGGGCTTTAACTGTATGGGCTTTGACTGTATGGGCTTTAACTGTATGGGCTTTAACTGTATGGGCTTTGACTGTATGGGCTTTGACTGTATGGGCTTTAATTGTATGGGCTTTGACTGTATGGGCTTTAACTGTATGGGCTTTGACTGAATGGGCTTTGACTGTGTGGGCTTTGACTGTATGGGCTTTAACTGTATGGGCTTTGACTGTATGGACTTTGACTGTATGGGCTTTGACTGTATGGGCTTTAACTGTGTGGGCTTTAACTGTATGGGCTTTGAATGTATGGGCTTTAACTGTATGGGCTTTAACTGTATGGACTTTAACTGTATGGGCTTTAACTGTATGGGCTTTGACTGTATGGGCTTTAATTGTATGGGCTTTGACTGTATGGGCTTTGACTGTATGGGCTTTAACTGTATGGGCTTTGACTGTATGGGCTTTAACTGTATGGGCTTTGACTGTATGGGCTTTAACTGTATGGGCTTTGACTGAATGGGCTTTGACTGAATGGGCCTTAACTGTATGGGCTTTAACTGTATGGGCTTTGACTGTATGGGCTTTGACTGTGTGGGCTTTAACTGTATGGGCTTTGACTGTATGGGCTTTGACTGTATGGGCTTTGACTGTATGAGCTTTAACTGTATGGGCGTTAACTCTATGGGCTTTGACTGTATGGACTTTGACTGTATGGGCTTTAACTGTATGGGCTTTAACTGTATGGGCTTTGACTGTATGGGCTTTGACTGTATGGACTTTAACTGTATGGGCTTTGACTGTATGGGCTTTGACTGTATGGACTTTAACTGTATGGGCTTTGACTGTATGGGCTTTGACTTGAGCACCGAGAGTGACAAGAAGATGCCCCCATCCCTCCTGCTAATTGGGCTACTTTTGCATATATGTTGTTGTCTGAGTGAGGGAAATGCTGTAAATCAAGAGGAGTGGATGTGTTCTGAAAGATGAGACAGTGTTAGAATAAATATCGCTTTGATGTCATACAAGCAAACCACACACCCGTGAGTCCAAATGTGCACTTCACATTTCCATATTTGAAAACTCATGTCATGTACAGTATCAACATACAGTATAGTACCAGTCAAAAGTTTAGGCACAAGGGTTTTTACTATTTTCTACATCGTAGAATAATAGTGAAGACAATAAAACTATGGAATAACACATGTAGAATCATATAGTAACCAACAAATTGTTCAAGAAATCAAAATATATTTTAGATTTTAGATTCTTAAAAGTAGCCACCCGTTGCCTTGATGACAGCTTTGCACATTTTTGGCATTCTCTCAACCAGCTTCACCTGGAATGCTTGAAGGAGTTCCCACATAGGATGAGCACTTGTTGGATGCTTTTCCTTCAATCTGCGGTCCAACTCATCCCCTATCATCTCAATTGGGTTGAGGTCGGATGATTGTGGAGGCCAGGTCATCTATTGCAGCAGCCAATCACTCTCATTCTAGGTCAAATAGCCCTTACACAGCCTGGAGGTGTGTTGTCCAGTTGTCGCGTCTCACAAAGACACGACAGTTGGAACCAAAAATCTCAAATTTGGACTCATCAGACCAAAGGACAGATTTCCACCGGTCTAATGTCCCTTGCTCGTGCTTCTTGGCCCAAGCAAGTCTCCTCTTATTATTGGTGTCCTTTAGTAGTGGTTTCTTTGCAGTAATTTTACCAGGAATTCATCCTGATTCACACAGTCTCCTCTGAACAGTTGATGTTGTGATGTGTCTGTTACTTGAACTGTGTGAAGCATTTATTAGGGCTGCAATTTCTGAGGATAGTAACTCTAATGAACTTATCCGCTGCAGCAGAGGTAACTCTGGGTCTTTCCTGTGGCGGTCCTCATGAGAGCCAGTTTCATCACAGCACTTGATCTCACAGACTATCTCATGAAGCTGGTTGAGAGAATGCCAAGAGTGTGCAAAGCTGTCATCAAGGCAAAGGGAGACTACTTTGAAGAATATATTTAGATTTGTTTAACACTTTTCTGGTTACTCCATGATTCCATGATTCCATGTGTGTTATGTCATAGTTTTGATGTCTTTGATGTCTATCTATAAAATGATACCCACCTGACCCAGATTGTGATTTATAATGGAATGTTTCTGGATTGTGCAAACAACAACAGTAATTGTGTGATAGTGGGGATGCAAGGCTGTGTTCCAAACAAAAAACTACACATGTGGTTGCTTCAGTTCCTCAATGGCAAAGTAAGAGAGCTCAAATAAGCACCTTATAATTGCTTCTTTCCTTGAGTCAAAACTGCATGGAAATGACTTAGGAACTGTGCACAGTTTGGAGAGGTGTGTGGCGAACTTGGAGATACCAGTTTGACCTCTCACTCAAACCCTTGCAATCGTTTTTTCTTAGCTTGCATCTACTCCAAAATGTCAATGATTATGCATATTATGTTATTGCAGAGTATTTTCAGATTTCGTTATTGACAATTGCTGTGAAAAATGCGCATAAAATCAACAGTGTAATGTTTGCAAGGGTTTGAGTGAGAGGTCAAACTGGTGTCTCCAAGTGGCCACACACCTCTCCAAACTGTGCACAATTCCTAAGTCATTTCCATGCAGTTTTGACTGAAGGAAAGAGACAATTATAAGGTGGTTATTTGAGCTCTCTTACTTTGCCATTGAGGTACTGAAGCAACCACATGTGTAGTTTTTTGTTTGGATTCAGTCTTGTGTCAGGTGAACTGTCATGACCGCACATTTCTTCATATTCTCCAAAATGTTCTCTTTCAATTGCTACCATGGTCATGCATGTGCTTTTTATAGTTATTCTGTTAGAAACATTTACATTTGGGCCCAATTTCCACAAGTGTAAAGGGTTAAGTTTACTCCCTGACTTGTCTGCCAACCCTAGCCTCTGTGTGTGTGTGTGTGTGTGTGTGTGTGTGTGTGTGTGTGTGTGTGTGTGTGTGTGTGTGTGTGTCAGTGGTGGAAAAAGTACCTAATTGTCATACTTGAGTAAAAGTAAAGATATCTTAATAGAAAATTACTCAAATAAAAGTGAAAGTCACCCAGTAAAATATTACTTGAGTAAAAGTATTTGGTTTTATATATACTCTAAGTATCAAAAGTAAACGTAATTGCTAAAATATACCTAAGTATCAAAAGTAAAAGTACAAGTAGAAATCATTTCACATTTCTTATATTTAGCAAACCAGACGGCACAATTGTCTTGTTTTTTATTTATTTACGGATAGCCAGGGGCATACTCCAATACTCAGACATAGGCAGCAGGGATGACCAGTGATGTTCTCTTGATCAATGTGCAAATTGGACCATTTTCCTGTCCTGCTGAGCATTCAAAATGTAACGAGTACTTTTGGGTGTCAGGGAAAATGTATGGAGTAAAAATTACATTGTGTTATTTAGGGATGTAGTGGAGAAAAGTAAAAGTTGTCAAAAAAATATATAAATAGTAAAGTAAAGTACAGATACACCAAAAAAATGACTTAAGTAGTACTTGAAAGGACTTTTACTTAAGTACTTTACACCACTGGTGTGGGCTACAACCTGTACACGGCACCTCAACTTGTAACTGTTATAATAGCCTTTTCGTATATCTGTTGAATGTTATGTCTGTTTTATATACCTCTGCTTTAACTTTTACACAAGTGTTCAAATGGAAAAGGTAACGCTGTTTGATTTAATGAAAAGATATTAGCAATAAAGTTTAGAGTATAAGTGTGGCCAGTAAAACAGTGGATTTCATCATCTGAGTCCAGATATTCTCTGTAATCTGCTAGACTCCAGGCTGGGCTCTATTGTCTGATATTCCCATTCATTTACTACAGGATGAGACCATGCATGATACTAACAGCATATAATGGGTTATACACATTTCTTATTCATATGGAATATGTGCACACAAAAACACAGAACAAAGGGGAAACATTTGTGAATATATTATCATGTTGCCAATTGCTAATTATTTTATTTTATTTAGTCTCTTTTGTAAGCTTGTTTTATCATTGGTTAATTCCAATCCATACTGACTGATTTGGGGCAAAGACAAATCCCCAAAATATGTGTTATTCCAACAGATGTATTTTGTGTTCACATTACTAATTCAAACCCTATCAATAGTGAATGAGAGTCCAATCACACACAGTCATGCTGAACTCAACATCATAGACAAAGCCAACATCTCGTAACACAAACCTCTAAATCTTCATTGCACCTGAGGGGATAATTAATGAAGTATTTTAATTGAATGGAAACCTTGGGAGTCATTGAGAAAACCTCTGAAAGCAGCACTTTACTATATACAGGGGGAGTGAGTTTAGCCCAGCAGTGAGTGAAGGAGAGGTAGGATAGTATGTTAAATGAGCTGAGAAGACACTGACGCTCCCATCTGCCAGCTACTGTTCCCCTGCCGCCCTGTTCCCCGTAGTAGTTTATCCCAGAAAGCATCTGGGTAGTACGGTCTGTCTTAATGTAGCATGTCATTACTGCATTATCTGCACACATGATCAGGGCATAGAGAGGGGGGAGGAGAGGAGATGAGTAGAGGGGAAAGAGGAGGAGGGAAGGGAGTAGGGAACTCAGGAGTAGTGCTTTGTTGAGTTTGTTGAATGTTTTTAGACATGCGCCTTTGTGATGTTACCATTACATTATACTAACCTCATTTATCAATATTCCACCTGACATTGATACTACACTTGACATTGAGGAATAATGCAATAAGGGTAGCTCCTCTTGTACTACATGCTGATTAAATAGGATTTTGACTGTCAACCAATGCCTGCCAGGTAAGGCTGGGTGCTATACCGTATTTACCAAACGTAATTAGCTATACAGCCTAATAATACCAGTATAAGGTGTAGAACCAAATCAGAATGTTGTTTGTGCAACAGTATCTTCTAAATTAGTATATTCCCAAACGGGGGTACGGCAAATAAAAATGGGATTCACGTTCACATTTTTTATTTAAAAAAAATCTTGACATTTTCAAACAGTACATTTAGATTTTCCAAAGGGGCTACACATTTGGGTGAGTTTTTTTCTCGGCTGAGTAGCCTCGTTTCACTGCCAAAAATCAAATTAAACCATCTAGTGTTCAGAGAAATAACAACACAATGTCAAATACCGGTGCCTAGTCAAATAAATAACATCCAATCACATTAAATGTTACTCTCTTGCGGGAAACCTTCACTCTTGCGCAGACAGTTAGAAACTAAACATGACAATTTGAAAATGAAGCCACAGGAGTTTTTTGAGCGAGAATTAAGATGACTTTCGAGTAATAAGACATGTGTAAAAGCAACAGATTCCATGAATAAGAAGGGGATAGAAGAGAGTCTTGGTGAGCTAGGACAGGCAAGCCCCATACTATTGTGGATGACTTATTTCTTCCTGCTGCCACAGATATTTTATTTTATTTAACTAGGCAACTCAGGTAAGAACAACTTCTTATTTACAATGACCGCCTAGGAACAGTGGGTTAACTGCCTTGTTCAGGGGCTGAACAACAGATTATTACCTTGTCAGCTCCGGGATTCGATCTACCAACCTTCCAGTTACTGGCCCAATACTCTAACCACTAGGCTACCTGCCGTATATATGGCTGGGACAATACTAGAGGAAAAACTATACAGACAATGACTTCATCAAACAACAATGTTTCACGGCGCATCAGTAACATGGCAGGAGATGTTTTGAAATAATTACTGCTTCGCATACAAGCCAGTGAATTATATGCGTTACAGCTGGATGAGTCAACAGACGTGGCTGGCCTGTCACAGCTCCTGGTATATGTCTGTTACGTTTATGGGGGTCAATTAAGGAAGACATCCTCTTCTGGAAACCAGGACAACATGAGAGGATGTTTTTAAAGTACTGGACAGCTTTGTGACATCAAATGGACTTTGGTGGTCAAGATGTGTTGGTATCTGTACTGATGGCGCAAAAGCCATGACAGGGAGACATAGTAGAGTGGTAATGCGTGTGCAAGCAGTTGCTCCCAACACCACTTGGGTACACTGCAGCATCCGCTGAGAGGCTCTTGCAACCACGTACCTATGTGAGAGTGTATTCTCGGCCCTCACTAGCATTAAAACTAAATACAGTCAAAGACTGTGTGTGGAAAATGATTTAAGACTGAGACTCTCTCCAATACAACCCAACATTGCAGAGTTATGTGCATCCTTTCAAGCACACCCTTTTCATTAACCTGTGGTGAGTTATTCACAATGTTTGATGAACAAATAAGGTTTTAAATGTAAGATGGCTAAATAAAGAGCAAAAGTATTGATTATCATTATATTATTATTTGAGCCCTGGTCCTATAAGAGCTCTTTGTCACTTCCCACGAGCCGTGTTGTGAAAAAACTCACACTCATTCTTATATTTAATAAATGTATTGTATAGTGTGTGTCTGTGGCAGGCTTACAATGATGGCAAAAAACAACATTTGAGAGTACGCTGACCCTGGTGCTAGAGGGGGTACGCAGCTGGACAAAGGTTTGAAGGGGTACGGGATTATAAAACGTTTGGAAACCACTGTTCTAAATCAAAGAGGAATACTAGAAGAGTGTGAATATGTTAGCTACATGATGTAGCTTAGAGAAAATATGACATGTAGCCAAAGATTATAGGGTTCCCTAGGAAACACTCATCAACACTCTGGTTCCTACCCTGTCACAATAACTCCTCTCTGGCATTTTCATTCATAGTCCAACAACACTGTATTCAAAGTGCCCAGTATTATATTCCAACTATAGAATTAGAATAATTGTTCTATTTCCATGATTCCAACAGTTCACCCATGTTGCTCTAAATCGCAACTCAAATCGCAAATTGCAACATTTGGTTAAAAATAAGGCCTAGGTTATTTTCCCATATCGTGCAACCCTATGTGGCAGTGTGGAAATGATCTCAAATCATTTTTGGGTGAAGTTGAATTGAACAGTATAAAACTATCAGAATGGAGAAATACCCATTGAAATCACTTATAATGTCTGTATTGCCACTCTAGGGTCACACTACACATAAAGCAAGTTAATAGATTTTATTATTCAAAAACATGAAATACCATGAAATACCATCATACCGTCCTTTTTTTTGTATACCGTGATATGATATTTTGGCCATAATGCCCAGCCCTACTGTCAGGGGTGTCAGTTTCACATCAATGTATTTGGATCTCATTAAGAGAACCCCATTCAGCTGACTGGATATAATCACATCAAGAGCGTCACTGACTGGGAGGTTGTTGCAGCTTTGGGTGATGTCATACAGAACAGACAGTTCTATTAAATAATAGGTGGAATACTAAAGGAGAACACTATAATCAATCAAGTGTATGGGTAAAGGTACATGTTCTGTACTACACTGTAACAAGACACGCTCCAAACAACGCAAACACTTCTCTCTGCTGGCCAAGCTGACTGATAATTGCATTAGCTAGTGAAGGTCTAAGTGTTTTCTGCTAGGTTAATGCTAATGTTATCCAGCCATATCAGACAGCACACACTCTAATAGCTTTCATGTCTCGGATTATTCAACAGGGACACACACACACACACACACACACACACTTAGAAGCGATGTATCTTCAGTCAGAGGCTGTTTCTTCTGAAATAACCTCAACCAAAGAAAAATAATCATTTTAAACCCGATCTGTCATCTGATTGACACACACACACACACACACACACACACATGGTACCGGAGTGCCAAGTCTAGGACAAAAAGGCTTCTCAACAGTTTTTACCCCCAAGCCATAAGACTCCTGAACAGGTAATCAAATGGCTACCCAGACTATTTGCATTGTGTGCCCCAACCCCAAACCCTCTTTTTACGCTGCTGCTACTCTCTGTTTATCATATATGCATGGTCACTTTAACTATACATTCATGTACATACTACTTTAATTGGGCCGACCAACCAGTGCTCCCGCACATTGGCTAACCGGGCTATCTGCACTAACCCTAGCTCCTAACCCTATCCCTTAATGTAATTCTAACCCTACACCCCCTGGAAATAGCATTTGACCTTGTGGGGACTAACAAAATGTTTTGTTTGTTTACTATTCTTGTGGGGACTTCTGGTCTCCACAATAATAGTTAAACACTTCCATGCACGCACTCACTCACGCACGCACTCACGCACGCACTCATGCACGCACACACACAGGAGGACAAGCCACTTTCTCTGTTAATCTACTGTCTATCTACTCTGCTCCTCACTGGTTACAAATATAGCTATTATACCCTCCATTTTACAGTTAACACATACTGGAGTGTCTCCGGCTCTTGACACACAAGAGCACTGAAGAGTGGCACATTGGCAAACAGTTCAATATGCCATGCTGCCTCCATCTTGATTTTGATTGCTGATTCTAATGATTGGTCCGGGTCTGTGTCTCTGATTATGCCTCAAATGGCACCCTTAGGGACCCTGGTCAAGAGTAGTGCACCACACAGCGCATAGGGGGCCATTTGGGACATAGCCTCTGCCTCCACACAGTCAGGTTGTTTTCCTTTCAGCTGCCAGGTCATTAGAGCTCCTCCAATACTCTTGTCTGTCCTCCCACTAGGGAAAGACTGGTTCTGGTGCCTCTCCCTCCCTCTCTCCCGCTCCATCTGTCCTCCCACCATGGAGAGCATTGTGGTTAACGCTAGCTGCTGGCTCTTTGGTTAACATGCATACAGTATGTCTGTCTCTGTCTCTGTCTATTTAGTTATGTCTGTCTCTAACTCTACCTTCTAGTCCAGTTTGGACAGATACTTCAAAGAGAGAATTCTTTCACAAAGGCTACATGGTGACATAGTGAGAACACATGTTCTGGCCTGTCGTACAACTGGAACTCTTCTGCATCCCAAATTACAACCTATTCCCTTTATAGTGCACTATTTTTGACTAGGGCCCATAGGGCTCTGATCAAAAGTAGTGCACTATATGGGGAATAGGGTGCCATTTTGGACATAGCATATGTTTACAGATTAAGAGGTGGAAGCAGGTTTTTTCCCCTGACACCCCTCTCTGGGAATAATCCTCTATTATTAACACACGCATTTCAATGAGGCAGGCGGTCGGTCGTCAACAGGATAAATACATTACTCATGGAAATCCTTAGTGACAGTATTAGGTATGAAGTGTTACATAACCCACGATGCCTGAACCCCCCCCCCCCCCCTTCTCATAGGACTCCTCTACACAACACCCATCCCTCCCATCCTCCATGACCCCATTCACTCCATCACTCTCCCTACCTTCTCCTCTTCCTCAACACACCTCTACACAGAGCCTGTAGGATTCTATGACATATTAACTGTAGGATTCTATGAAACTGTAGGATTCTATGACATATTAGTGATGCTCGGGACAGTGCTGTTTACTGTAGTAATATAGTCATGATAATGAGCAGCAGTCTTACCTTCACGTTGTCTGGATGCAGTCCTCCTGGGTGCCTGTCCATGTACTGGCACAGGTCTGTGTGCTGTCAGGGAGAAAGAGAGGACCGTTAGATTACAATATGTCTAAATAAAGACACATAAAAATCATAAAAACAGATGCATTGTAATTAACCAAAAATAAGTCAATATGAAAAAGGAAGTAAAAATACATTTGTACAAATGTATTCATGCTGTTCCGTATTTGATGATATTCATTTGAAGTGTAAAAGCAGCAGAGAGAGGTTCTTGGCAGTGAGAATATTGGCTTTTTGTTTATTGTGTTGCTAGTCTTGAATGTACCTTGGTTGGAATGTGAGCTTGGTTTGAGGATGGAAAAATCAGCTAATGGAAAGAAGTGATTGGCTTTCATAGCTTCCCCCTTGCTATTCAAAGCAACTCTGACCTACTGTCATCCGTCCATGATAAAATATCAGTAAGGCGCCAGGCTGGAGACACAAACTCAATCATTGAATTGCAACATTTCTTTTCTTCCCCAGTCTGTCTCCTCCATCTGCGGATGAATGATATCCGGTCTATAGCAACAGAATGATCCACAGAGGGAACCTTTGGTACAAAGCCCTTAATGTGATTGTGTGGAGGGATGAGATTGGGAGTGACACTGTCTGTATGTCTTTAGGTGCTATATGTAAGCAGAGTCGTCTGTCCGTCTAGAGAAAAGATGAATTACCGTGATCTGCACTTCAGTGATTTATTCTGCCAGCAGACCCGGGGCGCACACACACACACACACACACACACACACACACACACACACACACACACACACACACCACAGCTCGTGGGGCTGGGTGATATTTGCGTACCCCCGCTGCTCCTCACACCGTCAGATATAAATGTGTTCCCTTTCATGAATAATTCAACCAGACGCTCAAACAAGCTTCAGCCATGCCTGTCCACCTTACTCAAAACCTGCCTCCCTTTATCTCTCTCTCTCTGTCTTTCCCTCTCTCCATATCTTTCTCACCCCCACTTTCTCTCCATTTCTTCTCTCTCCCTCTCTCTCTCTCTCTCGGTCCCGCTCGCTCCCTGTCAATTGTCATTACCTGCTAAATGAGGAGAATGAATTGATTTGGCTTGGTGTGGAGCCTTCTGTATATGAAAGAGTCTGGAATTACAGGTCTGAACACAGCAGAATAGAACAGCATGAAACTGGCTGAGCTGCAAATAAAAAACTGTCTCCACACCAACGACAACACACAGATCCACAGTGTTGCATTACCCATTCTGTCAAATATACGCTATCCACTCTGTCCAACATTCACAGTGAGAGAAGGGTGTTCTGTCATAATAAAGACAGATCCTTGTCAACCGTGTCCACTTACAGACAGCATCTACTTGATGAATATATATACTTTAAATTGGTTAGCTCTTATACTTGCACATGGAGCAGAGAAACACCACTGAAAGACCTCCGCAACCCTTCTATCCAAATTGACCTCTGTTCTCCAGGTAATCAAAATGTACACTTTAAGGCCAGAGAGCATCCTCATTAGAATCCCTACAACCAGCTACAGACTGCCCAGAGCCTGGTTCTGTCATCTCTCAGAGGATCTGGTCAGAATGTATTACCAGGAGCAGATGTTCCCACTGACCCTGCTGAACCATGCTGTTTCTGACCAACAGGGGGCCACACACTAGACTAGCGTACATACCGTACGGTATCAGAACTGGCTCTTGATCTGATGCACCAGGCCATATAGCACACAGTACGGATGAAAACAAACGTGGAGCGGGACTATTTAGAAAGATGACTAAGGATATTCTGAGAGACGGCTGGGTCTTGTTTTGCATGTCTATGTCAGCAGGGTAGCCTAGTGGTTAGAGCGTTGGACTAGTAACCGGAAGGTTGCAAGTTCAAATCCCCGAGCTGACAAGGTACAAATCTGTCGTTCTGCCCCTGAACAGGCAATTAACCCACTGTTCCTAGGCCGTCATTGAAAATAAGAATTTGTTCTTAACTGACTTGCCTAGTTAAATAAAATACAAAAATTGTAGATACGGTCTATTGGAGTAATGCTGAGCAGAGACTTTACTACTCCTAGAGATTGGTATTCTGGCTGGTTTGAACTTATCAGTGGATGTTATCCATATGCATTTATGTCAGCAGTAACAACAGGCCACACTACTACAGAGCAGAGAGAGGGAACTCCTGCTGCTATTGCTGTCCACAGCACTATGTGTGCTATGAAAACCTACAGAGAAAGCAACCCTGTACAGTATGTGTGCTATGAAAACCTACAGAAACAGCAACCCTGTACAGTATGTGTGCTATGAAAACCTACAGAAACAGCAACCCTGTACAGTATATGTGCTATGAAAACCTACAGAGAAAGCAACCCTGTACAGTATGTGTGCTATGAAAACCTACAGAGAAAGCAACCCTGTACAGTATGTGTGCTATGAAAACCTACAGAGAAAGCAACCCTGTACAGTATGTGTGCTATGAAAACCTACAGAAACAGCAACCCTGTACAGTATGTGTGCTATGAAAACCTACAGAAACAGCAACCCTGTACAGTATGTGTGCTATGAAAACCTACAGAGAAAGCAACCCTGTACAGTATGTGTGCTATGAAAACCTACAGAGAAAGCAACCCTGTACAGTATGTGTGCTATGAAAACCTACAGAGAAAGCAACCCTGTACAGTATGTGTGCTATGAAAACCTACAGAGAAAGCAACCCTGTACAGTATGTGTGCTATGAAAACCTACAGAAACAGCAACCCTGTACAGTATATGTTCTATGAAAACCTACAGAAACAGCAACCCTGTACAGTATGTGTGCTATGAAAACCTACAGAGAAAGCAACCCTGTACAGTATATGTGCTATGAAAACCTACAGAAACAGCAACCCTGTACAGTATGTGTGCTATGAAAACCTACAGAGAAAGCAACCCTGTACAGTATGTGTGCTATGAAAACCTACAGAAACAGCAACCCTGTACAGTATGTGTGCTATGAAAACCTACAGAGAAAGCAACCCTGTACAGTATGTGTGCTATGAAAACCTACAGAGAAAGCAACCCTGTACAGTATGTGTGCTATGAAAACCTACAGAGAAAGCAACCCTGTACAGTATGTGTGCTATGAAAACCTACAGAAACAGCAACCCTGTACAGTATATGTGCTATGAAAACCTACAGAGAAAGCAACCCTGTACAGTATATGTGCTATGAAAACCTACAGAGAAAGCAACCCTGTACAGTGTGTGTGCTATGAAAACCTACAGAAACAGCAACCCTGTACAGTATATGTGCTATGAAAACCTACAGAGAAAGCAACCCTGTACAGTATGTGTGCTATGAAAACCTACAGAAACAGCAACCCTGTACAGTATGTGTGCTATGAAAACCTACAGAGAAAGCAACCCTGTACAGTATGTGTGCTATGAAAACCTACAGAGAAAGCAACCCTGTACAGTATGTGTGCTATGAAAACCTACAGAAACAGCAACCCTGTACAGTATGTGTGCTATGAAAACCTACAGAGAAAGCAACCCTGTACAGTATGTGTGCTATGAAAACCTACAGAGAAAGCAACCCTGTACAGTATATGTGCTATGAAAACCTACAGAGAAAGCAACCCTGTACAGTATGTGTGCTATGAAAACCTACAGAGAAAGCAACCCTGTACAGTATATGTGCTATGAAAACCTACAGAGAAAGCAACCCTGTACAGTATATGTGCTATGAAAACCTACAGAAACAGCAACCCTGTACAGTATGTGTGCTATGAAAACCTACAGAGAAAGCAACCCTGTACAGTATGTGTGCTATGAAAACCTACAGAGAAAGCAACCCTGTACAGTATGTGTGCTATGAAAACCTACAGAAACAGCAACCCTGTACAGTATGTGTGCTATGAAAACCTACAGAGAAAGCAACCCTGTACAGTATGTGTGCTATGAAAACCTACAGAGAAAGCAACCCTGTACAGTATATGTGCTATGAAAACCTACAGAGAAAGCAACCCTGTACAGTATGTGTGCTATGAAAACCTACAGAAACAGCAACCCTGTACAGTATGTGTGCTATGAAAACCTACAGAGAAAGCAACCCTGTACAGTATGTGTGCTATGAAAACCTACAGAAACAGCAACCCTGTACAGTATGTGTGCTATGAAAACCTACAGAGAAAGCAACCCTGTACACTATGTGTGCTATGAAAACCTACAGAGAAAGCAACCCTGTACAGTACGTGTGCTATGAAAACCTACAGAGAAAGCAACCCTGTACAGTATGTGTGCTATGAAAACCTGCAGAGAAAGCAACCCTGTACAGTATGTGTGCTATGAAAACCTACAGAGAAAGCAACCCTGTACAGTATATGTGCTATGAAAACCTACAGAGAAAGCAACCCTGTACAGTATGTGTGCTATGAAAACCTACAGGAACAGCAACCCTGTACAGTATGTGTGCTATGAAAACCTACAGAGAAAGCAACCCTGTACAGTATGTGTGCTATGAAAACCTACAGAAACAGCAACCCTGTACAGTATGTGTGCTATGAAAACCTACAGAAACAGCAACCCTGTACAGTATGTGTGCTATGAAAACCTACAGAAACAGCAACCCTGTACAGTATATGTGCTATGAAAACCTACAGAGAAAGCAACCCTGTACAGTATATGTGCTATGAAAACCTACAGAAACAGCAACCCTCAATTAAAATGTTCCCCCATGAAGCCAGGGCTGGGTTCAAAGCTGGGCATGAAGCTGCCATGCCACTCGTGGTTAGGCCACCATTCTATGGCACTCGGATCACTGTTTCTGTTAAAGCCTGGAGGAAAATGTCCCAGGCTTGGGTTCAGTTTTTAACAGGCAAGACAAAACATTACTCAACCATCTTATAAACAAAGAATATGTGTGTAAAACTAGCCAGAGCTCATGTCTCTTTGGACTGGGATGAAATAAGTCAATGTCAATAACTGAAGAGTGAGAAGTCAAACGAATAAAACCCTAAAACAAGTTAGTTATTCTATTTCTAGAATGAAACTGTGGCTTTTTGAATTTCATCTTAACATTTACATTTACATTTAAGTCATTTAGCAGACGCTCTTAAAATACATTTTACACTAATCAAATATATTGATCCTCTACTACTGACTCACATATCCAGTTGGCTCAAATACCTGTTCTGAGCTAGCCCTGTAAACCTGATGTACTACAGTACCCATGATGCTCTGTGCAACATATCCAGATGGCTCTCTGACACTCACCACATACTCAAAGACCAGCGTCAGGGTTTCCTTGGTGTGGATGATGTCATGGAGCAGCACGATGTTGGAGTGCTTCAGACCTTTCAGAAGAGACGCTAGGAAAACACAGGATACAGTATTATTATCATGATGAAGCAGTTACATGCTAAACTACCATCAGTATTACCATTTATTTACAATATGATAAAGAAAATAATAGAATAGAATAAAGCCCAATATAAAATAATAGAAGAATATAGCCTAATATAATAGAATAGAACATAGTCTAATATAATATAATATAGCCTAAAATAATATAATATAGCCTAATAGAATAGAATAAAGCCCAATTTAAAAGAATAGAATAGAATAGAGCTTAATAGAATGTAATACAGCCTAAAATAATATAATATAGCCTAATAGAATAGAATATAATACAACCTAATAGAATAGAATAGAATATAGCCTAATATAATAAAAAAGAATATAGCCTAATATAATATAATAAAGCCTAATAGAATAGAATATAGCCTAATTGAATAGAATACAACATAGCCTAATATAATATAATATAATATAGCCTAATAGAATATAATAGAATATAGAGGATGGTAATAGTAATAGTCAATAGTACGATTTAGAATAGAATAGAACAGAAATGATTAGAAAATAATAGAATGGAATGAAATGGAACAGAAAATAAAATTATATAATAATTACTACCATTACTACCATCTATGGCAATCATGAATCACACTGGAGTCAATGCGGTTCTGGTGAAATAGTTATATAACTGGTTTCAGTTTGCCACCAACTTTTTGAGAGTAGAAACTTTGAGAGAGAGCGAGAGAGAGAGAGAGAAAGAGAGAGAGAGAGATAAAGTAGAGAGAGAGACAGAGACAGAGAGAGACAGAGAGAGAGAGAGAGAGAGAAAGTAGAGAGAGAAAGTAGAGAGAGAGAGAGCGAGAGAAAGTAGAGAGAGAGAAAGAGCGATAGAGAGAGAAAGTAGAGAGAGAAAGAGAGAGAGAGAGTAGAGAGAGAAAGTAGAGAGAGAGAGAGTAAAGAGAGAGAGTAGAGAGAGAGAGTGAGAGAGAGAGAGTAAAGAGAGAGAGTGAGAGAGAGAGAGTAAAGAGAGAGAGTAGAGAGAGAGAGAGAGAGCGAGAGAGAGTAAAGAGAGAGAGAGAGAAAGTAGAGAGAGAGAGAGCGAGAGAGAGAGAAAGTAGAGCAAGAGAGAGCGAGAGAGAGAGAAAGTAGAGAGGAGAGAGAGCGAGAGAGAGAAAGTAGAGAGAGAAAGAGAGAGAGAGAGTAGAGAGAGAAAGTAGAGAGAGAGAGAGAGAGAGAGAGAGAGAGAAAGTAGAGAGAGAGAGAGTAAAGAGAGAGAGTAAGGAAAGAGAAAGCTAAAGCCTTGGGGAGGGACCATCACATTATTTGGGAGGCAAAGCTCTGTGTCTATTGTGTCAGCTTGCGGGCCGGGCGTGAACAGAGCAATTAGTGGTAATGGTCAGCGTCGCTCTAAACCCTCGCTGGAGGAGCCGTGCTGCGCTGTTTCAATTGGCGGCTACGGAGGGAGAGAACACTTCACACAACGCCTTTTCATGTGTTTGAAAGATGTGATCTGAGGCACTACGGCTCCACCTCTCCCTCCACCCATTACTGAGGAGACACAATCACCACAGCTGGGCCAAACAAACAGTTGTCAGAAATCTTATCTCGTTAAGAGCTAAACAACACAGGGAACGGTCTCATTTAGAACAGAGAGCGGGAGCGGCATATTAAGTGTGTTTTTATTATGAGAAGCCTAAATGGGATTTTCAGACTGTTGCGAATGTGATTAATTTAGCAAACAGCAATTTTGTTTCAAGGGCACAGGGAGAGAGAGAACCTATGGCGTCGTGATCTGCAGAGCAGAGCACACAGCACAGAGCCATTGTGCATTAACACTTAAAGCACTGAAACCCCTAAAGATCAAAGGCAATGCTCGTCTCACGCATATCTGTCCTAGTGGTATAGACACGAGGTACCTCAAAGGCTGCTGCACCAATTTAGGTAAAGATCTATACAGTCTATGCACCAGGCTCTCCCTACATCCCTCCTGACACACAGAGGCTGACTGTGTTGGTAATGTTATTGTGTGTGCCCATGCACACACACACGTATGCCTAGATACATGCACGGATGCGCACACATATGCAAGCACGCATGCACTCACGCATTCATACACAAACACACACCTGGGTCCTCTCTCAGGGGTGTAGGTATTGCTTTCAACACCGCAATGTAATTCTGTCCACGTTTCCACTCTGGGAGCATCTCGGCCCAGTAATCGCTGAATTAGTTCAATTTCAAAGTGCTTTTCTGATCCGCTCACCGGGGGAGAGAAGGATGGGGAGGAAGGGAGGGAGGCTGGAGCGGGGATGAGGCGATGTGAAGAGGGGCTGGTGCATGGCTCTCAGCTCAGTTCATCAGCCCAGGATCCCATAGATCAAACAGCCAGAATCTTTTTCTCATCTAAATGAAGCAAGGCTCCAGCCCAGCCAGGCCCAGCTCTGCCTGTGGAGGTGAGTCTGCCACATATTTCTCACACCCACCCTCACATTCAGGAACCTCCAAGCCTTCTAGCCACTCAGCTCCAGTTAGCCAGAACACCAAGGACTGCTAGCCGACCTTCACACAACTTGACATGCTGTGACACACGGCCAGGGACCAGGAGAAAGCACCCCAGCGCCAAGAACATCCCTCAAATCAAATCAAATTTATTTATATAGCCCTTCGTACATCAGCTGATATCTCAAAGTGCTGTACAGAAACCCAGCCTAAAACCCCAAACAGCAAGCAATGCAGGTGTAGAAGCACGGTGGCTAGGAAAAACTCCCTAGAAAGGCCAAAACCTAGGAAGAAACCTAGAGAGGAACCAGGCTATGTGGGGTGGCCAGTCCTCTTCTGGCTATGCCGGGTGGAGATTATAACAGAACATGGCCAAGATGTTCAAATGTTCATAAATGACCAGCATGGTCGTATAATAATAAGGCAGAACAGTTGAAACTGGAGCAGCAGCACGGTCAGGTGGACTGGGGACAGCAAGGAGTCATGTCAGGTAGTCCTGGTGCATGGTCCTAGGGCTCAGGTCAGTTGAAACCCTCTGAAGTGATTTAGCCATGATGGAACGCTATGCAGACGAATAAGGTAGACATGGCCAATGGGATGGGTTATTGGTTTTCATAAGGCTGAAACTCAGTCAGATCCTTATCTAACTAACACCAGAGGCAGTTTTATAATTTGGCTGTGCTTGTTAAGGCTTCAGATTTGGCTTTTCTAGATTAAACATTTTTTGTTAGAGACGTTAGCTCCCCTCTCTCTGACAACCCTCTGAACTAACAGTCACCATTACACAAACAACAAGTCCACTTAACCCAAGTACCTAGAATAACAACACTTAACGTTATCTTCAAACTCTTCAAGTCCAATTAAAGTGAACTCTACAGTATTTAGACTGTACAGGAGCCTAATCCTAATGTAACCCTTCAGGGTGTGACAGAGACCAACCTTCTCTGATGGCGGTGAACGGTGTCCCCTCCTCCTCCTGCAGACGAATCACTTTCAGGGCTACCAGCTTGCCGTTCACCCTGACAACAAGAAGATAAGACACCCCAACAAGTTACACTTCATCCCATGAAAAAAGGACTCAATAATGAGGCAGGCAGTGAATGGAGAAAATGGTAGATTTCTGTAAGTCAATGAAATGCAATTTAGGAGCACTGAGGTGAGACTTAGTAGAAGACCAGAAGATTAAATCAAATGAACCTCACCAATCAAATCCATTGTAGTGAAGAAAAACACATACAAAGTAACTTCATTACAGTGAGAAATTGCCTCAATACATTTCAATCCATTTACGGCTATGACATTTTCATTTGCTACATTTTAATTATCAGAACCTGGGGAATTTTACAACTATGCACAAACAGGAAAAAAGGAAAATAACATAACAATAACTCTTAAACAATCGTTAAATAATTCCATTCCAAAATGACTTAATAAAACAAATTGTATTTCATGGTTGGGAAGTGCAGATTTTTTCTTAGTGTAATATGGGAAATAAATGAATATGGAATATGGACAGTAATTGTTATTATCCATAACCACTTTACTGCTTCATGATTACAAGCAGCTATGTGCATTTCAATTGGTCATATACAGTTATGTAGGAAATGCGGAAAATGCAGTGCAGTCAAAAACGTGATTTTCCTGTGTTTTATTTACAGTATATTTCCACACTTTAAGGTTGGAATAATATTGTGAAATTAGGAAAATTATTATAATGCCCTTTTAGTGTAGGAGCTGTTTGAAAAGACCACCTGAAGTTTCAGTCTGTTTTGGTGGGATGGGATTTTGGCCTGTCTGGTGACATCACCAGACTGTAAATGTGTAAACCAATAAGAAAGAGAGTTCCAAACGTTTCCCTTTCCCACCCAGACCCCTCCCAGACAAAAAACTATTGAAAACTATTTTAATTGCTACCCAAAAAAGATTTGATATTGAGATAATAACAGCTGCATTGGACCATTCCATTAACATTGTTTAGGCACTCACTTGCTTTTCCCTTTGTATACTGTAGCGTACGAGCCTTCTCCCAGCTTCTCAAGCTTCTCATAGGAATCAGCCTTTCCGAACTTGGGGCTTGTGGGCTGAAACAGAGAGAGAGAATATAATTCAGGAAAAGAGACACCAATTTCAGTAGAGAGGGCTCAGTTTGGCTGTATTAAGTGAGAGAGCAGCCTTAGGGGCAATCTATATCTGTGTAGATGATGCAAGAGCCAAGGCACTTGGAGCTTGGTTGATGTAACAGCATTGTTACCAAACAATAATGTTAACCCTAAGAAAGCTACAATACGTGCTATTTCACAAGGAGGGACATGGTACGGTAGTTGTTGTGGTTTGGGTCAAGAGGCCTAAAGACAACAACACCAGATCCACTCTGTAACACCAGACACTTGTGAACCTGCTGGCACACAGCCTGTAGAAAAATGGCACGGTCTGTTTCACTGGTTTCTACTCTGGATGATGGAAAGCTTTCAGTCATCCAGGAAATGGGTTGTGTAGGATTTCACACACAGAGACTCTGTAATAAAGGTCTGGAGGAAATATCTCTGCTGCAGCAAGCAGGACCGAACACCATTGAAAGAAAAATAAATAGTAGTATGTGCTTTGTGAATCTCAGAAGATCTCAAGAGTATATTGCTTTTAAGCCACTTCAGACCCCAATTCCACACTTCTATAACAAATTTTCATATTTCTGGAGTTCATTGGTAAGAAAACAGTGCAGAAGGTGTACGCTTTGCAGGTACAACCATTTTAATAAACTAGTTTTGGCTGCATGGTATTGACAATCAACTGTTGAATGAAAATATGATGGGTCCTATCAATGTTTGAATGAAGATGGTACCCGTTCTATTATTGGAAAACAGCAGGTAGGTCCTATAGAGTCGGAACAAATCCTGTCCGTGTCATGTTTCTCTCTAAGTGCTCCGTGGGGATCATGATGGATCATGGGACGATGACACCAGTCAGATGAATTAAGGCCGCCGAAGGCAGACCTGGCTCTCTAGAGAAGACAGGCTATGTGCAGACTGCCCACAAAATGAGGTGGAAACTGAGCTGCACTTCCTAACCTCCTGCCAAATGTATGACCATATTAGAGACACATATTTCCCTGTGATTACACAGACCCACAAAAGAATTCGAAAACAAATCCAATTTTGATAAACTCTCATTTCAATTGGGTTTAATAACACAGTGTGCAATCACACCTGGCCAGGGTAACAGGAGAACAGAGGACACAACAAGCTACTGGATCGGTTTCATAATAGTGTGTCATGTTTACGGCCTGTTCGATTTGTTCCACTCTTACTAATGTTACAGACACACTTATCAATGATTTACAGACGGGGAGAGTAAAGAAAGAAAGAAGGAAAGAAAGAAAGAAAGAAAGAGAGAGAGAGAGAGAGAGAGAGAGAGAGAGAGAGAAAGAGCAAGAGAGAGAGAGAGAATTAACACTCATGCATTCGTCTTGAACTCTTCACGGAAATGGAGTGATAAAAACCCATTACCCATAACACACTGCAACTGACAGCTTCCTCCAAAATCTCTCTCTATCTCAGACAATCAGGCCCAAAAGGAAGTCTCAACCTCCATCAGCAACTCTTCTTTGGAGGAAACGGTGTGTGTGTGTGTGTGTGTGTGTGTGTGTGTGTGTGTGTGTGTGTGTGTGTGTGTGCATCCGTGCATGCGTCCGCATGTCATCAAGACTTTCTCTTACATTCCATTGTTATCTTTAAGAATAACTGAAAAGAACAATGACTGACAGCAATTTAACCTGTTGTGGACCTGTCTGTCCTTTCAGTGATGTAGCATTTCAGCCCTGGTGGCAGACAGACATGAATATATCTGCGATCTCTTACTGTTGTCATATTTTAAATACAGGGGCTTCTAGAGGTTAACGTCTGGCTGCTGTAATGTCTCTGTTTTGTCATTTAAAGAGCGAGTGTACCAGACAAGAGAAAGCTCCAACACATTCCAGACAATCCCTGGGGAATAGTTCTCCCGTCATCACTGTCTCTCTTTGGGCAGTGTGGGCACACACGCTCACGCAAACACACACGCATGTATGTGCACATACACGCATGCAAAAAAGCACATAAGCACACACACGCAAACATGCACTCACAGTTTTTAGCAGTGTCTTCTCCCCTCTGGTTGCTATCTAGTCATCTCCTGCCGCCCCACTAATAAGTCCATGCAGCATTTCTGAGGGTTTTATAAACAAAGAAATTCTCCTGGGAGACGACAGGAAGTGAGTGAAACCCAGCTGGACAGGCTGCAGGCTGCTCACACATCTCAGCCTATTACAGGTCAAATACAGGGCTGTTAAAGGCCACTGTAGGGTCTGGTAGAACTCAAATGGGCCAACAACGGGATATGCTGCAACATAGAATATGCTGCAACACGGAATCTGCTGCAACACGGAATCTGCTGCAACACAGAATCTGCTGCAACACAGAATCTGCTGCAACACAGAATCTGCTGCAACACAAACACACTCACCTAGTGTATGTTATATTGTAAAGGGAGTAGGTCCTGACCCAGGACCAGATATATCCCCAAAGATACGTCCAACAAACACAGGGTAGTTTTTCAGCCAACAGCCTGGTGAGCCAACACAAACACACACTCAGGACCAGTCAATGTGTGAAGCGGCTCTCCAGCGGATTGTTGGCCTGATGGTTTAGCAGAACACAGGTTGATTATTAGAGAAATGGAGGTCAGGGTTAAGGGTGAGACACATCACTAGCCTGATTGGCTGAGAGCCTACTACCTGGCCAGATAGCCCCACTTCATTTCCCCACCAGTTAACAAGCAATTGGATGTCTCGGGTAAGGTGGGGGTCCTATGGGGCTACCGTTCAGCTTTGCCTCTCTCTCTCTCCCTCTCTCTCAATTACATTTCTCTCTCTCTCCCTCTCTCTCTGTCTCCTCCAGTCTAAGTGCCCCTTGTACTGTACATCTAATGCATTTTCCATGTCCATGAATGTTCAACCAAATGGATGCTATCTGGGGTTCTCTCTTTCAACCTTTCATTTTCTATCTGTTTCTAGCCTTTGTCTCTGTCCTCTCTCTGTAGATGGTAAATACCTCAGGTCTCTTCCTGCCTACCCCATGCTGGTACAGTACTGTAAGCTAAAGACCCTACTGAAGTTATTTGACATTTACCATTTAATGTTCGACAACAAGAGTGCAGAGCTCTGGTCCTCAAGGGCAGCGTACACCAGGTGTTTGTCCTTGGCTTTTAATTAGACATTCATTACCATCTGTGGAGCCAGGTGTGTGGACCCTCTGGCCAGTCAGTAGCATTAACTGGTTGATTACATGTCAGGGAGAGAGAGCTGAAACCAAACAGCAGGACTGTGGTCCGTGAGGACTGTAGCTCTGAGATGTGCACCAATGTACTATTGGAAATACTAGAACATCACTGGAAAATAAGTGGTTCAGCATGAAATGCTGAAAAAATAAGAGAAGTAGGCAGGGAAAGATGGCTGATGGCTCCAGTAGCCTAAGCAATAGGACCATTACACTTACATTACACTTACATCAATTTACATTGTTAGATGTGTTGTGACCCAAACTGTCACGGTTGTTAGGATAGACGGACCAAGGCCCAGCAATAAACAATAAACAAACAATGACCGTGAAGTAACAGAGCATACATCAGCACTCAACAAAACAATATCCCACAAAGCAGGTGGGAGAAAGGGGTTCCTAAATATGATCCCCAATAGAGGCAACAATTACCAGCTGCCTCTAATTGAGAACCATACAACCCAGCCACATAGAAAATCAATGACTGGAACACCCCCCTAGTCACGCTCTGACCTAAACACCGATGGCTCTCTATGGTCAGGGCGTGACAGTACCCCCCCCCCCCAAAGGTGCGGACTCCGGCCGCAAAACCTGAAACCAAATGGGGAGGGTAGGGGGGATGACTTGTGTCGGTGGTGGCTCCGGTGCGGGTCGTAGCCCCCGCCCCGACCACGGATCCGGCCATGGAGCTGGGTTGGACACCGCGCCTGGACTGGGCACCGGCGGCGAGGAAGCCTCCGGCCATGGAGCTGGGTGGAACGCCGTGCCTGGACTGGGCACCGGCGCAGCGGAAGGCTTCGGCCAAGGAGCTGGGTTGGACGCCGCGCCTGGACTGGGCACCGGCTCAGAGGAGAGCTCCGGCATTGGACGCCGTGCCCGGACTGGGCACCGGCTCAGAGGAAGACTCCTGCCATAGAGCAGGACTGGACACCGTGCCTGGACTGGGCACCGGCTCAGAGGAAGACTCCTGCCATAGAGCAGGACTGGACACCGTGCCTGGACTGGGCACCGGCGCAGAGGAAGGCTCCTGCCATAGAGCAGGACTGGACACCGTGCCTGGACTGGGCACCGGCGCCAGAGGAAGGCTCCTGCCATAGAGCAGGACTGGACACCGTGCCTGGACTGGGCACCGGCGCAGAGGAAGGCTCCTGCCATAGAGCAGGACTGGACACCGTGCCTGGACTGGGCACCGGCTCAGAGGAGAGCTCCGGCATTGGACGCCGTGCCCGGACTGGGCACCGGCGCAGAGGAGAGCTCCAGCATTGGACGCCGTGCCCGGACTGGGCACCGGCGCAGAAGAAGGCTCCTGTCATAGAGCAGGACTGGATTGTGGGTGAGGGTTGGAGCGAGCGGTCGCATCTGCACTCGGTCCGCAGGTAGTATTACATTTCATTACATTTCATTATAGTACAACGGTTTGATTTGTCTAATCTTATCAATTTCTTCTTAGCTAGCTACACAGCCGTCTTTGTTTCATAGATAATTGCGTAATTATCGTATTTCGTCGTCCTAACGCAGTCTACACTGCCCTGCAGCTAGCCAGCTAGCTAACGTCCACCGTTAGCTAGTCCACCGTCTACCGATTAGCAGCACAACTATTACACTCAACCGAACGACTTGATTAGTGTAGTGTTAGCTAGCTACATAGTTGTCTTTGCTGTCTTCGTACCCAAGATAATTGTGTAGTTTAGAGTGTGTAGTTTTATGTCGTCCTTAACATAGGAGACTCTGCTAGCTAGCCAACAGCTAGCCAACGTCTACCGAACAGAACTTCTGCACTCAACAATCCGGTCGCATTTCGCTTCGCTCCACAGGTAGTATCACATTTTTCATTTCATTTCATTACAGTACAACGGCTTGATTTGTTTGATCGTAGCTAGCTACATAGCTAGCTACACAGCCGTCTTTGTATCAAAGATAATTGTGTAGTCTAGAGCGACTTCCTAGGTTAGTTAGCCAGCTATTGTCGTTCTTTTAACGCAACGTAACGTAATCAACACTGCTAGCTAGCCAGCTAGCCCCGAATAGCAGCACAGTAGAAACTATTACACTCAACGGAACGACTTGATTAGTGTAGTGTCAACAACGCAGCCAATGCCAACTAGCCTACTTAGTCAACAACGCAGCCTCTGCCAGCTAGCCTACTTCAGCAGTACTGTATCATTTTAATCATTTTAGTCAATAAGATTCTTGCTACGTAAGCTTAACTCTCTGAACACTCGTGACGTGTAGTCCACTTGTCATTCCAATCTCCTTTGCATTAGCGTAGCCTCTTGTGTAGCCTGTCAACTATGTGTCTGTCTATCCCTGTTCTCTCCTCTCTGCACAGACCATACAAACGCTCCACACCGCGTGGCCGCGGCCACCCTAATCTGGTGGTCCCAGCGCGCACGACCCACGTGGAGTTCCAGGTCTCCGGTAGCCTCTGGAACTGCCGATCTGCGGCCAACAAGGCAGAGTTCATCTCCGCCTATGTCTCCCTCCAGTCCCTCGACTTCTTGGCACTGACGGAAACATGGATCACCACAGACAACACTGCTACTCCTACTGCTCTCTCTTCGTCTGCCCACGTGTTCTCGCACACCCCGAGAGCTTCTGGTCAGCGGGGTGGTGGCACCGGGATCCTCATCTCTCCCAAGTGGTCATTCTCTTTCTCCCCTTACCCATCTGTCTATCGCCTCCTTTGAATTCCATGCTGTCACAGTTACCAGCCCTTTCAAGCTTAACATCCTTATCATTTATCGCCCTCCAGGTTCCCTCGGAGAGTTCATCAATGAGCTTGATGCCTTGATAAGCTCCTTTCCTGAGGACGGCTCACCTCTCACAGTTCTGGGCGACTTTAACCTCCCCACGCCTACCTTTGACTCATTCCTCTCTGCCTCCTTCTTTCCACTCCTCTCCTCTTTGACCTCACCCTCTCACCTTCCCCCCTACTCACAAGGCAGGAAATACGCTCGACCTCATCTTTACTAGATGCTGTTCTTCCACTAACCTCGTTGCAACTCCCCTCCAAGTCTCCGACCACTACCTTGTATCCTTTTCCCTCTCGCTCTCATCCAACACTTCCCACACTGCCCCTACTCGGATGGTATCGCGCCGTCCCAACCTTCGCTCTCTCTCCCCCGCTACTCTCTCCTCTTCCATCCTATCATCTCTTCCCTCTGCTCAAACCTTCTCCAACCTATCTCCTGATTCTGCCTCCTCAACCCTCCTCTCCTCCCTTTCTGCATCCTTTGACTCTCTATGTCCCCTATCCTCCAGGCCGGCTCGGTCCTCCCCTCCCGCTCCGTGGCTCGACGACTCATTGCGAGCTCACAGAACAGGGCTCCGGGCAGCCGAGCGGAAATGGAGGAAAACTCGCCTCCCTGCGGACCTGACATCCTTTCACTCCCTCCTCTCTACATTTTCCTCTTCTCTCTCTGCTGCTAAAGCCACTTTCTACCACTCTAAATTCCAAGCATCTGCCTCTAACCCTAGGAAGCTCTTTGCAACCTTCTCCTCCCTCCTGAATCCTCCTCCCCCTCCCCCCTCCTCCCTCTCTGCAGATGACTTCGTCAACCATTTTGAAAAGAAGGTCGACGACATCCGATCCTCGCTTGCTAAGTCAAACGACACCGCTGGTTCTGCTCACACTGCCCTACCCTGTGCTCTGACCTCTTTCTCCCCTCTCTCTCCAGATGAAATCTCGCGTCTTGTGACGGCCGGCCGCCCTACAACCTGCCCGCTTGACCCTATCCCCTCCTCTCTTCTCCAGACCATTTCCGGAGACCTCCTCCCTTACCTCACCTCGCTCATCAACTCATCCCTGACCGCTGGCTACGTCCCTTCCGTCTTCAAGAGAGCGAGAGTTGCACCCCTTCTGAAAAAACCTACACTCGATCCCTCCGATGTCAACAACTACAGACCAGTATCCCTTCTTTCTTTTCTCTCCAAAACTCTTGAACGTGCCGTCCTTGGCCAGCTCTCCCGCTATCTCTCTCAGAATGACCTTCTTGATCCAAATCAGTCAGGTTTCAAGACTAGTCATTCAACTGAGACTGCTCTTCTCTGTATCACGGAGGCGCTCCGCACTGCTAAAGCTAACTCTCTCTCCTCTGCTCTCATCCTTCTAGACCTATCGGCTGCCTTCGATACTGTGAACCATCAGATCCTCCTCTCCACCCTCTCCGAGTTGGGCATCTCCGGCGCGGCCCACGCTTGATTGCGTCCTACCTGACAGGTCGCTCCTACCAGGTGGCGTGGCGAGAATCCGTCTCCACACCACGTGCTCTCACCACTGGTGTCCCCCAGGGCTCTGTTCTAGGCCCTCTCCTATTCTCGCTATACACCAAGTCACTTGGCTCTGTCATAACCTCACATGGTCTCTCCTATCATTGCTATGCAGACGACACACAATTAATCTTCTCCTTTCCCCCTTCTGATGACCAGGTGGCGAATCGCATCTCTGCATGTCTGGCAGACATATCCGTGTGGATGACGGATCACCACCTCAAGCTGAACCTCGGCAAGACGGAACTGCTCTTCCTCCCGGGAAGGACTGCCCGTTCCATGATCTCGCCATCACGGTTGACAACTCCATTGTGTCCTCCTCCCAGAGCGCTAAGAACCTTGGCGTGATCCTGGACAACACCCTGTCGTTCTCAACTAACATCAAGGCGGTGGCCCGTTCCTGTAGGTTCATGCTCTACAACATCCGCAGAGTACGACCCTGCCTCACACAGGAAGCGGCGCAGGTCCTAATCCAGGCACTTGTCATCTCCCGTCTGGATTACTGCAACTCGCTGTTGGCTGGGCTCCCTGCCTGTGCCATTAAACCCCTACAACTCATCCAGAACGCCGCAGCCCGTCTGGTGTTCAACCTTCCCAAGTTCTCTCACGTCACCCCGCTCCTCCGCTCCCTCCACTGGCTTCCAGTTGAAGCTCGCATCCGCTACAAGACCATGGTGCTTGCCTACGGAGCTGTGAGGGGAACGGCACCTCAGTACCTCCAGGCTCTGATCAGGCCCTACACCCAAACAAGGGCACTGCGTTCATCCACCTCTGGCCTGCTCGCCTCCCTACCACTGAGGAAGTACAGTTCCCGCTCAGCCCAGTCAAAACTGTTCGCTGCTCTGGCCCCCCAATGGTGGAACAAACTCCCTCACGACGCCAGGACAGCGGAGTCAATCACCACCTTCCGGAGACACCTGAAACCCCACCTCTTTAAGGAATACCTAGGATAGGATAAAGTAATCCCTCTCACCCCCCCTCCCCCTGAAAAGATTTAGATGCACTACTGTTCCACTGGAGGTCATAAGGTGAATGCACCAATTTGTAAGTCGCTCTGGATAAGAGCGTCTGCTAAATGACTTAAATGTAAATGTAATGTAAATGGATATCGTGCCTGGACTGGGCACCGGCGCAGAGGAAGGCTCCGGCCTTGGAGCGGGACTGGACGCCGTGCCTGGACTGGGCAACGACGCAGAGGAAGGCTCCTGCCATAGAGCGGGACTAGGGGGCGCACTGGAGGCCTGGTGCGTGGAGCCAGCACAGGTGGCACCGGACTGGTGACACGCACTTCAGGGCGGGTGCGGGGAGCTGGCACCGGACGAACCGGGCTAGGAAGGCGCACTGGAGGCCAGATGCGTGAAGCCGGCACAGACTTCACCAGACTGCTGACAGGCTCTTCAGGTCGAATGTTGAGCAGAACACACTTGACCAACATCTCTCTCATCTCTCTCTCTCCCAACTTCTCCATCGCCTCCCTGACGGTCTTTGGCTCTTCAGAGTGAGTATGAAGAGCTGGCACAGATGGCACTGCACTGATGACCCGCTCTTCCACTCTCCGCTGCTCCGCCAACCACCCCTCGTGCCCCCCCCCAAACAAATCGGCCACGGTCCCCGGCGTCGTCACTGTCATTTCACCTTCCTGCGTTGGTGGGATATTCTGTCACGGTTGTTAGGATAGACGGACCAAGGCGCAGCGTTATTCGAGTTCCACATGTTTTATTAGTGAAACTTAAACAAAACAATAAACAACAACCGTGAAGTAACAGAGCACACATCAGCACTCAACATAACAATATCCCACAAAGCAGGTGCGAGAAAGGGCTTCCTAAATATGATCCCCAATTAGAGGCAACGATTACCAGCTGCCTCTAATTGGGAACCATACAACCCAGCCACATAGAAAATCAATGACTAGAACACCCCCCCTAGTCACGCTCTGACTTAAACACCATAGAGAACTGAGGGCTCTCTATGGTCAGGGCGTGACACAAACAAATCATACTGAAAAATTACAAACAAATTACAGAAATGCCGACACACAATCATTCAAGAATAATATAATAGTTATTACATCTTATTGTGTGTGCACAATAATAATAATTGAGCTAAATGAAAATACATTGAAGACACGATTTGAAACATGTCTAATCTACATGATTAAGCAATACAGGTCTTCTGGTAACAACATTCAATTAGCCACCAAATGGAAATGACATTCTGGTTAGCTTGTTTTCTCATTTTCAGATCATCAGTCTTAGCCTAATGTAGCAGGCGTAAAAGAAACACCTGAGGGAGCTCGGATGAAAACTGAAGCATCCGTTTTGAGGCTTCGCCTCTTCTCTGCTTTTCCCCTGAAAAGCAGATGATTTCGGTGACACCCACCCGGATGCACCCTCACATCCATCTAAATCTAGTTTTAAATGCCAAAACAAAACACTAGCAAAACACTAGCAAATACAGAATAATAATACAGAATTTTCTCTCCCATTATTGTCTGATGTTATTGCTATAGCATTGTGTGCTGTATATTAGTGACTGTACAGTACTGTACGTATAGACTGCACAGTGTATTGTATACATTTAAAAACAAAACAACTATGTTTTAAGTGAGAAGTAGGCATTGGTCTGAAATTCACGAGCACCACAATGCATACTTTACCCATACTCTACCAAGGTTTTCCAGCACTCCACTTTGACCTACTACAGTAGCTATGTTGGTCAATTGTACTTTCAACAATGTGTATGCAGGTTGCTAAGGATTCAAACCTTCTCAAACAGCTTAGTTCACACTCTTACAGGAGGTGCTTCCACAATGATGTGATTTGTACCGCATTCAAGGTAATGTATTGCACCCCACACTAAGACAATGTGTGCTTGAGCAAAACACAGCAATACAAGTAAAAGTACACAATAATGACAAATGGCAACAGAATAAAATGTAGTTATTAGTATTTATTTAATATTAACAGTTGCATTTCTAGAGAGAAGCAAAAAAACTGAAGCCCATTTAAGCCAATATGGCATAAACTGGAAATGTTTACCCTGATCTCTTTTAACAAGACAATGGAGAAAGCTCCTGTAAAATACACAAAATAATCAACATGTACCCATTAACTATTTAAATGAAAATGTTTTCTGAAGAAAGGCCTAGTACTGCACTACCTGTAAACAACAGTGAGTTATTACAAAATAAACCATTTACAATCAAACGTACATTCATCAGACATAGTAAACTTTGCACTTACAATTCAGGGATGGCCACAATTGTGCTTGAATAGCTACAGGGTTATGCAGGCTGTCTTGTTCAAGCCCAGTTCTACCACACCTGATTCTACTATTTCAGGTCTCTATGAACAAAAAGGCATGTATGACCCTGTGGCTCGTCAATAGCAATTTTAGTAACTCCTGATACAAACACTGTGACAAATGACAAACTGCTGAGAAACAAAAAAGTACAAAATATTTTTAAGAATAAATATTTACAAATCTGACATTGGATAGGTACTCTAAATCCTTTAGCTACAAATGTTTTTAGTAATGTTGTACACAGCTGTCCAACTCCAGTAAATGAGCACACATTCCCACATATATAAATGGCAGTATAAATATGAAATTAGATGGAACAGAACATACATAACTGCTACTGATAGCGTGTGATGTACTGTGTGATTATGAATATGCGTAAGTCGTTTGTCAGCTCGACGTGGGCCAGCATGAAGAATTTCTTAGCTTCTCAAATGACAGAAAGTGGTGCCTGAAAAGGAATCGTTTACAACCTGTGCAACTTATCGCATGTATTTGTAACGTAGGGATGGCGTGCATCTGACAGATGAGGGCAATGACGTCTTCTTCGAGAGTTTGAGAGCTGGTCTCTCCACTGTTCTCCCCTCTGTAGAAGCAAGACGCGCGCACCAGTCCTAGTCACACTCTCTGTACCTTGCCACTCAACGATGCCGAACGAACCCAAAGGCTCTTTTAAGAAACACCTAATAGATGAAAGTAATCACACATTGTGCGTATGTGTGCACACCAGTGTGTGAGTGTGTAATGGGAAAGGGGGGCTCAAAAGCTATACACGAAAGAGAAGCCCCTCCGGTAGGTGAACCCAGGACCTTCAAACCCCAGCGTGGTGATGCTAAGCGTTACACTACGGACCCTGTTATAGATATGTCAACTTGACACTATATAAATGATGACAGCACACGTTCGTTCCAAAATGTTTTTGTTCATTCACTCAGTACTGGTTGAACGTTTATTTCTCTTCCTTGAAAACAGTTACATTTTATCACATAACTAACCAAGATAGCAAACGTGCCATTTTATTTTGACTCCACACAGGTCGTGGAAACAAGCAATGATCCTTATGAGGTTGTTGTTTTACCTGGATGCTTTGTGTGCAACCTGCACCCCTGCTACTTTTTACTTGTGAATGGCGACTTCAGGTTTTCAGGAACACATTACAAAGTAACTTGACACTGTGTTGATCAGTAAGCACAAATTTGGATTATAATGACAAGAAGAAAATAGCATTGACAGAGGAGGGTGCGAACTAAAATAATGAATAAGCTAAGGGATATAATTTGCTATGGATTTTCTAACAGCGACACGTTTGTTCTGGCGTGTGCATGTATTATAAATAAACAGTGTGGCAGTTTTCCCAAAGTTGATTACACACAAGTGTTCAGTCATAGCAAAGCTAGCTACCTTCATTTTGCTTCTTATCCAACTGGTGTAAGCTAGCCAGCTACCTTCATTTTGCTTCTTATCCAACTGGTGTAAGCTAGCCAGCTACCTTCATTTTGCTTCTTATCCAACTGGTGTAAGCTAGCTAGCTACCTTCCTTTTGCTTCTTATCCAACTGGTGTAAGCTAGCTAGCTACCTTCCTTTTGCTTCTTATCCAACTGGTGTAAGCTAGCTAGCTACCTTCCTTTTGCTTCTTATCCAACTGGTGTAAGCTAGCTAGCTGCAGCTACAAGCATTCTCCTAGTTAGCTGCTACTGTTGCGTAGCAACCGAGTTGCACCCGGTTTTAGAACTCTGAGATTCGGCTGAAAAGATGTTAGCATTGTCAAAAATGCTCCAGAAAAGAGGCACATCGTTGGTTTTTATTGGGTAGAAATGTGCACATGAGAGCAATACGAGAAGCGGGGAGGGTGTCATATTGGCTTACATGTGATGGTAGGGAGATATGAATTTAACATTGAGCTTCAACCAATGTGTACTATAGTCGCGCCAACCAGTATAATGTACTGCAGGCCTATAGTCTGTACTGTATACTATCGACTGCAGTGTTTCCCAACTGCAGAATTTGGCTCGTGGGTGGTTTCATTTGACCCCCAAGTTTTCAGAGCAAGCAATCAACAATATATATTTTTTTAAGATATAAAAAAATGTTGGACATAAAAGACCAGGAAAACAGCTCCAAGTGATTTTTATTTAATACATCTGTTGCCATGTATTCCCACATTTTAGTCAAACATTATATCTGTTTGGGCTTCTTGTGGTCAATTTACAGTCCACAAAATATTTGTAATTATGTAATTATCATTATTAATAATGATCCCTGCTGTTCAGTGAGTAGACAACAGACTGTGTATACTATAGACTGTGCTGTGTATTTTATATACAGTATGTAGCATACAGTGTGTAGGCTACTGTATAGACTTACAGAGCTGGGGCTGGAGTGTCGGCGCAGTTTGGGCGACTCTTTCCCAGTAGAGGAGGCCTTGGAGGAGATACAGGCATTGTTCTCTGAGTGCACCCTCTTCACCTGGCTGGCGGGTTTCTCGAAGGCGTCGAAACCGCTCTGTGTCCGCTGAACCCTTACCTTCCTGTCCTCAGGGATGGTGTCCAGGGGCGTGATGACCGAGTCCTTTCCCTGGCCGCTGCGTGTGGACATCTTTGTGACACATATCTGAGAGGAGAGAGGGACCGAGAGAGAGGGTGGAGAGAAAGGAGAAATAGGGTGAGCGAAAATGAAAGTGAGGAAAATTATTACATCTGCATTTACTGCTGTTCGGACCAATATTACCCCCCTTCCCCCCACCGACTCCCCTCCTCCTCTAGATCTACCTTCATGTAATCTCTCTGTCTGTCTCCATCTCTCCCTCCCTGTGGAGTCCCAGTGCTACCTCTCTCTGTTAGAAGGTCTTTATCTCCATATCCCTCTGATCAAAACACAGCAACCATACTACTCTGTTTCTGCTGCTGCCTCTTTCACACCCCATTGCTGCTGTGCCTACTCACACACTCACATTCACACAAGTACACACAAGTGCACATATGCGCACACAAACACACACATACACACGCATTTCCTCTAAACACAATGCAACCTACCGGCTACTCCACAGCCGCCAAAGAGTGTGTTTGTTCCCTGGGCAAAAAAGGACCAGGCAGCGTGTCGTGTTGTGCCACAGCCTACCTTTCAGATTAAATATTTAGTACTGGACTCCCCAACAAGCTGCTATTCTAATCACTACATATATACAATGACCAGGCTGCAGAAGAGTCACCTTGCAGCTCTCAGAGCGGTGTAGCTCTCTCACCCAAGTTAGGATTAGTCGCGTTACACAGTTGGGCTTCTGACAGGGAACAAACAAAAACAAATCATAATTTTTAGTGTAGAAGGATGTCCCTTGGGGGTATCCGTACCTAGGTATGACATGCGAGGATTAGGTTAGTAAACATGCTGGAGCTAGAACCTCGTTGTCGTGTGTCCTTATTTTAGATAATACTACATGGTGTCAGAAGTGGTTTTAATAATCACATAAATGTGAAGGACGTACCAAGTAAATCATACATTCAGGCTGTTTCAAAGCAGGGAGGGCACAGTGATGGAGATTAAACAGCGCATATCATTATTTTGCTAGCTAACGAGAAAGGACTAAGTTACTGCTAAGCAACATGTTGCAATAGGAAGAAAGTGGCGGGATTTCAGGGTTTGTGACTCCACGGGCTCTGGCGCAAACACGGACAAGCCAGTGGCTAGTGCTGATGGATTCCGCATTAGTCCCCTAGAGAATTTTGATTGTATGGACATTCAAAACTGGCTGAAATGGATCAGGCGCTTTGAAAGATACAGGGTAGCATCAGGCTTAAACATGAAAAATTAGGCATTTCAAGTTAATACACTGATCTACTCTATGGGTGATGAAGCCGAGGATATATTAAATGCTTCAACGTTGACTGAGGAAGAGAAACTTAACTACAGTGCTGTTAACTTCTTCGATATAGGGGGCGCTCTTTTAATTTTTGGATAAAAAAACGTTCCCGTTTTAAACAAGATATTTTGTCACGAAAAGATGCTCGACTATGCATATAATTGACAGCTTCGGAAAGAAAACACTCTGACGTTTCCAAAACTGCAAAGATATTATCTGTGAGTGCCACAGAACTGATGCTACAGGCGAAACCAAGATGAAATTTCAAACAGGAAATGACCCAGATTTTGGAGGTGCTGTGTTCCAATGTCTCCTTATATGGCTTTGAATGCGCAAGGAATGAGCCTACACCTTCTGTTGTTTCCCCAAGGTGTCTGCAGTATTGTGACGTATTTGTAGGCATATCATTGGAAGATTGACCATAAGAGACTACATTTACCAGGTGCTCGCTTGGTGTCCTCCGTTGCAATTATTGCGTAATCTCCAGCTGCGTGCATTTTTCCATTTGCTTCAGAGGAGAAAACCAACTGCCACGAATGACTTATCATCGAATAGATATGTGAAAAACATCTTGAGGATTGATTCTAAACAATGTTTGCTATGTTTCTGTCGATATTATGGAGTTAATTTGGAAAAAGGTTTGGCGTTGTAATGACTGAATTTTCGTTTTTTTTTTGCCAAACGTGATGAAAAAAACGGAGCGATTTCTCCTACACAAATAATCTTTTTGGAAAACCTGAACATTTGCTATCTAACTGAGTCTCCTCATTGAAAACATCCGAAGTTCTTCAAAGGTAAATGATTTTATTTGAATGCTTTTCTTGTTTTTGTGAAAATGTTGCCTGCTGAATGCTAGGCTTAATGCTATGTTAGCTATCAATACTCTTACACAAATGCTTGTGTAGCTATAGTTGAAAAGCATATTTTGAAAATCTGAGATGACAGTGTTGTTAACAAAAGGCTAAGCTTGTGAGCCAATATATTTATTTCATTTCATTTGCAATTTTCATGAATAGTTAACGTTGCGTTATGCTAATGAGCTTGAGGCTATGATTACGCTCCCGGATACGGGATTGCTCGACGCAAGAAGTTAAAGACTGTTTTGAAACGCATTTTGTAGGGAGACAACATTATATTTGAGAGAGCTAGGTTTAATATGCGCAAACAGGAGAAGGGTGAAACCACCGACAGTTTTAGCACAGCTGTTCACAAACTAGCAGAACATTGTCAGTTTGGTACGCTCAGGGAAGAGCTGATCCGAGATCAGATTGTAGTGGGAATAAGAAATATATCACTTTCTGAAAAGTTACAGTTGGATTCCCAGCTTACCTTGTCCAAAGCTGTAAACCAGGTTAGGCAGAGTGAGACAGTAAAAAGAAAGCAGACGATGCTGCGCGACAACAGCTCCTTGAAGAGCGAAGAGAGTGAGGAAATACATGCATTTTCATACCGAACTAAAAAAAACGGAGGGGAACACAGAACAGAGACAGACGTGGAGAAAACAATCACAGACAGCAACAGTAGCTAGTTCAAGTGTTTGTCGCAAATGTGGGGAAATCCCCTTTCCGACACAGAGCAAAGGTATGCACAAGTGGAGAAGGAGGCGTTTGCTATCACATGGGCATGTGAAAGGCTCAGCCAATACCTTATTGGCCTGCAGTTTACAGCAGAGACTGACCACAAACCACTGTTGGCTCTGTTAGGGACAAAAGCACTGGACGACTTGCCTCCCAGAGTTCTGCTCTTCCGCCTCAGATTACTGTGGTTCACCTACAAGATGGTGTATGTGCCAAGGAAGCCAATGATCACAGCAGATGCACTCTCCAGGGCCCCAATTAAACGTCCATTATCAGAGGAGGACAATTGTCTAGAGGAGCATTTCAGACCAAACTGCAGCAGATTGCAGAGGGCCAACAACGAGACCCCATCTGCCGACAGATGCAAAAAGGGATGGCCCAGACAGGAGGAACTGCCTCAGCTTCTGAAGCCCTTTTGGGTGCACCAAAGTGACTTCCACTGTAATGGAGACCTTCTCCTGAAAGGACAACGGAGAGTTATCCCAGAGATTCTACAACCAGGAATGCTAGACAGAGTGCATGAGGGACACATGGGGATAACCAAATGCAGACTGAGGGCTCAATAGTCAGTGTGGTGGCTTGGTCTGAGTACTCAGATTGTCAAGCTGGTGGCCCAGTGTGAGGTCTGTACAAAATGTCAACCTTGTCATCCGGAGCCAATGACGGCAACAGAGCTGCCAAAATTACGCTTATCTGCTAGTGGTAGATTACTATTCAAGATACATTGAAATAGCAAAGACACCCATAACCACATCAGCTGGAGTTATCAATAGATTAAAGTAATTTTTCCAGGCAAGGGGTCGCTGAGGTCCTGGTTACAGATAACGCTCCCCAGTTCTCTGCGATCTCCTTTTCTGCTTTTGCCGCAGAATATGACTTCACACATGTGACCAGTAGCCTCCATGCACAGAGTAATGGTGAGGCAGAGATAGTTGTGGAATGCTGAAAAAGAACAAGGATCCATACAGGGCTCTGTTAGCTTACAGAGTTACATCACTGCATCGTGGGCCGACGCCTGCCGAGTTCCTGATGGGCAGGAGGCTGCGTTCCCCATTGCCTGTCTCGCCGGCTCAGCTTAAACCCCGGGGAAAACGGCTGAAACAAATGCAAACTGTAGACTTTAGACACCGTGCTACGGAGAGGCCAGAGTTGACCGAAGGTCAACATGTGTGGATTACAAACTCAAAGACACCAGCAATAGTGCCGAGGAAAGCAGATGCCCCACGCTCCTATATGGTGGACACAGGCTCAGAAGAGGTACGAAGGAACAAAACACACCTCAGAGCTCTTCCAGATCTACCAGCCACACAGACCGAGGCCACAGAAAATGCACAAAAAGAGGGTGAAGGAGGGGGAATGCTCACAGAGCCACAAGCGCACCCAAAAAGGGATGTGAAGCCACCAGAGTGGCTGAAAGATTGTTACGTGAAGAGAAAACATACTGTTGGGGACCATACCCAGCAAAAAGAGACTAAGTTAATGTTCATACTGTGTGATTTAATGCTTTCATACTGTTTCAGGATGTGAAGTAGCATGTTAGAGAATAATACTGGTTTCCAAATCGTATTTCGGTTATGCTTCAGTGGTTATGCATGTTGAGTTCTTCTTCATTGGAGAGGGGAAGATGTAGTAGGATGTCCCTTGGGGGTATCCGTACCTAGGTATGACATGCGAGGGTTAGGTTAGTAAACATGCTGGAGCTAGAACCTCGTTGTCGTGTGTCCTTATTTTAGATAATACTACATTTAGTATCACAATACTCAATACCTTCAAGACACTCAATACCATCAAGATACTCAATACCATCAAGATACTCAATACCATCAAGATACTCAATACCATCAAGATACTCAATACCAAAATGATGCCACAGCAAAACAAGACAGCATATTAGCCAAAGTCACAGAATGGCACTTCATCCAGAAAGATGAACTCAGCTACTGTTCTGTTCAATCATTGGGTATTTTTTGAGTTCAACATCATGATTTGAATTTTTTACGTCACTAGAGAATAAATTAAACAATCAATTTGACTTTGTTTTTATCAACCTAACTACATAACACCATTATGGTAATCATTTACTTGAATGGTAAATCTCTATTGATAAATGAGGTAAATCAAAATGTAGCCTAGGCCTATCCACAATACAGGTGAATGCATATTCAATAGGAGTGTGCACATGCATTGAGTTATTTAGCTTTTTTGGGGCTGATTTCATGGGGCTACAGATATCAAACAATCTGTATCCCTTCCATTTGGGACTTATTTGTTGTATTGATCAACAACATTTGCATGGAAGAAGCTTATTTTATAAAAATGTCAGCTGTCTCTTTAACAAGTAATGACATCATTCACGAGGCAAGGTGGACCATCAGACCACAGTCAGTTCACTGAGGCAATAGATCTTTAGAAGAGAGGTGAGAGAGAGACCGAACAAGTGAATTAATAACGTTTTTGGTGTCAATCAGCTTTGAAATCAGCATATTTGGTGTTACAGTTAGCATATTATCACAAGTACTAGGGTAGTGATAATAAAAGTATTAGGGTAGTGAACGACGGCCTACACCGACGGTCTACAGCGACCAAGAACCAGGTCTGTAGCGACGCCTCATGCACCGAGATGCAGTGCATTAGACCACTGCACCACTCGGGAGCCCCTTTAGCTGTCAGTCAGCTAGAAAGGAAAGTTAGCCTAAAGCTGGAAGCTACCCGTATCTTCTTGCATTGTAAAGTATGGACATTGTTTTACGAACAGTAATTAACAGTTTCAAAATGTCTACATGCTGTGTCACATTACTTTGTGTTAACTTCTGTGCTGCATGAGTGTGGGGGGGGTTGACTGCGCTGATAGACAGGCTTGATCCTTGAGACACATTTGACAGAAGTACCGAAACTAGTACCAAAGTATTTTACATGTTCTAGTCTTGGAAAAAGTACATACGTATTGGTATACAGTGCAACTCTAATGCACTAATGCATGTAGAGTAAATCTTGACAACAACACAACGACATAACCCATATGTCCCAAACAAAACATTTTAACAGTAATTAATGCAAAAATAACATCAACAGCAATGTACAAGACCTTATATCAGATGCTTGTGTAAATGCACGTGACAAGCGCACGCACGCGCACACACACACACACACACACACACACACACACACACACACACACACGCATACTTACGGCATTACATCCTCTCTCTACCACTTCCTCCCATTCCCCAGCCCACATCCCACTTCCCTTCCTGACCTCCCAAAAATGTCCGAGCAAGACTCTATGAGCCTCTCTGGACTCTGTGGAGAGAACAGACTGGCTGGCAGACACACACACAATCAGCGTCTATGGTTGTGACATGTGCAAACAAATATTTTTGCATGCTATCATTATATCATAGCTGTAGGCAGGGCATACTGTCTGTAGTTTACCTAGTATGACACCCTGAATTAGTCTCTGTCACCCTAACCCAGATAGGACAGTCTCACTATGATATATGAGCTGCAAGATTATTAGAGAATTTACGGTAGTGGTTTAGTTACAATACAATATGTGATATACAGATTATTAGAGAATGTACAGTAATGGTTCAGTTACACTACAATATGAGCTAGATAGATTATTAGAGAATGTACAGTAATGGTTCAGTTACACTACAATATGAGCTAGATAGATTATTAGAGAAATGTGTGAGCAGAATTGCAAGAGGATGTTATAATACTTTTATTGCATCAAATGGTTGTTTTATGCAACAGAATAAGGGGTTGTTAGAAGACTCATCTGTGTGTGTTATACTGAGGATGGGCCTCTGGAAGATTTACGATGTCTTTGGGGATACCACATTCCAGAGGATGAGTTAATGTCTCTGTTCTATATGGTACCAGGGAGAGATGACCACAGGGCCAGACCCTGGTCTGTACACAAAGAAAACAGTTTTTACAGCAGATACTGTCTGCTGTGAATTATAATAATCTTTCATACAAATCTTAACCTTGTGACCCATTCCATACATCTGTTGTTCGTCATGTAGACAGAAAGGGTTGTATCTTGGCTATAAAAGACCTTTGTACTTTTGTCTCGGGGCTCTCAACTAAGCATCTGAGGGTGATTCGTCAACCAGCCATCATTATCGTAGAGCACTCAATCGATTCACTTTATATGTCTTTGTTGTATTGACCTGCTCCCTTATTAATACATCAATAAAGATTCAGTTTAAGTATAACTCTGACTTGTGTGATACGTTTGTCTCTCCTCATTTGATAGTAAATAAATTAACCACCACAGAATGTACGGTAGTATTTCAGTTACACGACAATATGAGCTAGATATATTATTAGAGAATGTACGGTAGTATTTCAGTTACACGACAATATGAGCTAGATATATTATTAGAGAATGTACGGTAGTATTTCAGTTACACTACAATATGAGCTAGATAGATTATTAGAGAATGTACGGTAGTATTTCAGTTACACTACAATATGAGCTAGATAGATTATTAGAGAATGTACGGTAGTGGTTCAGCTACACTACAATATGAGCTAGATATATTATTAGAGAATGTACGGTAGTGGTTCAGTTACACTACAATATGAGCTAGATAGATTATTAGAGAATGTACGGTAGTGGTTCAGCTACACTACAATATGAGCTAGATAGATTATTAGAGAATGTACGGTAGTGGTTTAGTTACAATACAATATGACCTAGATAGATTATTAGAGAATGTACGGTAGTGGTTCAGCTACACTACAATATGAGCTAGATAGATTATTAGAGAATGTACGGTAGTTGGTCAGCTACACTACAATATGAGCTAGATATATTATTAGAGAATGTACGGTAGTATTTCAGTTACACGACAATATGAGCTAGATATATTATTGGAGAATGTACGGTAGTGGTTTAGTTACAATACAATATGAGCTAGATATATTATTAGAGAATGTACGGTAGTGGTTCAGCTACACTACAATATGAGCTAGATAGATTATTAGAGAATGTACGGTAGAATTTCAGCTACACAACAATATGAGCTAGATAGATTATTAGAGAATGTACGGTAGTGGTTTAGTTACACTACAATATGAGCTAGATATATTATTAGAGAATGTACGATAGTGGTTCAGCTACACTACAATATGAGCTAGATAGATTATTAGAGAATGTACGGTAGTGGTTCAGCTACACTACAATATGAGCTAGATAGATTATTAGAGAATGTACGGTAGGGGTTCAGTTACACTACAATATGAGCTAGATATATTATTAGAGAATCTACGGTAGTATTTCAGTTACACGACAATATGAGCTAGATAGATTATTAGAGAATGTACGATAGTGGTTCAGCTACACTACAATATGAGCTAGATAGATTATTAGAGAATGTACGGTAGTGGTTCAGCTACACTACAATATGAGCTAGATATATTATTAGAGAATGTACGGTAGTGGTTCAGTTACACGACAATATGAGCTAGATATATTATTAGAGAATGTACGGTAGTGGTTCAGTTACACTACAATATGAGCTAGATAGATTATTAGAGAATGTACGGTAGTGGTTCAGCTACACTACAATATGAGCTAGATATATTATTAGAGAATGTACGGTAGTGGTTCAGTTACACTACAATATGAGCTAGATATATTATTAGAGAATCTACGGTAGTATTTCAGTTACACGACAATATGAGCTAGATATATTATTGGAGAATGTACGGTAGTGGTTTAGTTACAATACAATATGAGCTAGATATATTATTAGAGAATGTACGGTAGTGGTTCAGCTACACTACAATATGAGCTAGATATATTATTAGAGAATGTACGGTAGTGGTTCAGCTACACGACAATATGAGCTAGATATATTATTAGAGAATGTACGGTAGTGGTTCAGTTACACTACAATATGAGCTAGATATATTATTAGAGAATGTACGGTAGTGGTTCAGTTACACTACAATATGAGCTAGATAGATTATTAGAGAATGTACGATAGTGGTTCAGCTACACTACAATATGAGCTAGATAGATTATTAGAGAATCTACGGTAGTATTTCAGTTACACGACAATATGAGCTAGATATATTATTGGAGAATGTACGGTAGTGGTTTAGTTACAATACAATATGAGCTAGATATATTATTAGAGAATGTACGGTAGTATTTCAGTTACACGACAATATGAGCTAGATATATTATTGGAGAATGTACGGTAGTGGTTTAGTTACAATACAATATGAGCTAGATATATTATTAGAGAATGTACGGTAGTGGTTTAGCTACACTACAATATGAGCTAGATAGATTATTAGAGAATGTACGGTAGTGGTTTAGCTACACTACAATATGAGCTAGATATATTATTAGAGAATGTACGGTAGTATTTCAGTTACACGACAATATGAGCTAGATATATTATTAGAGAATGTACAGTAGTGGTTCAGTTACACTACAATATGAGCTAGATAGATTATTAGAGAATGTACGGTAGTGGTTCAGCTACACTACAATATGAGCTAGATATATTATTAGAGAATGTACGGTAGTGGTTTAGTTACACTACAATATGAGCTAGATATATTATTAGAGAATGTACGGTAGTGGTTCAGCTACACTACAATATGAGCTAGATATATTATTAGAGAATGTACGGTAGTATTTCAGTTACACTACAATATGAGCTAGATATATTATTAGAGAATGTACGGTAGTGGTTCAGTTACACTACAATATGAGCTAGATATATTATTAAAGAATGTACGATAGTGGTTCAGCTACACTACAATATGAGCTAGATAGATTATTAGAGAATGTACGGTAGTGGTTCAGCTACACTACAATATGAGCTAGATATATTATTAGAGAATGTACAGTAGTGGTTCAGTTACACTACAATATGAGCTAGATAGATTATTAGAGAATGTACGGTAGTGGTTCAGCTACACTACAATATGAGCTAGATATATTATTAGAGAATGTACGGTAGTATTTCAGTTACACTACAATATGAGCTAGATATATTATTAGAGAATGTACAGTAGTATTTCAGTTACACTACAATATGAGCTAGATAGATTATTAGAGAATGTACGGTAGTGGTTCAGTTACACTACAATATGAGCTAGATAGATTATTAGAGAATGTACGGTAGTGGTTCAGCTACACTACAATATGAGCTAGATAGATTATTAGAGAATGTACGGTAGTGGTTCAGCTACACTACAATATGAGCTAGATAGATTATTAGAGAATGTACGGTAGTGGTTCAGTTCCACTACAATATGAGCTAGATATATTATTAGAGAATGTACGGTAGTGGTTCAGCTACACTACAATATGAGCTAGATATATTATTAGAGAATGTACGGTAGTATTTCAGTTACACTACAATATGAGCTAGATATATTATTAGAGAATGTACGGTAGTATTTCAGTTACACTACAATATGAGCTAGATATATTATTAGAGAATGTACGGTAGTGGTTCAGCTACACTACAATATGAGCTAGATAGATTATTAGAGAATGTACGGTAGTATTTCAGTTACACGACAATATGAGCTAGATATATTATTAGAGAATGTACGGTAGTATTTCAGTTACACTACAATATGAGCTAGATATATTATTAGAGAATGTACGGTAGTGGTTCAGCTACACTACAATATGAGCTAGATATATTATTAGAGAATGTACAGTAGTGGTTCAGCTACACTACAATATGAGCTAGATATATTATTAGAGAATGTACGGTAGTGGTTTAGTTACAATACAATATGAGCTAGATATATTATTAGAGAATGTACGGTAGTGGTTTAGTTACAATACAATATGAGCTAGATAGATTATTAGAGAATGTACGGTAGTGGTTCAGCTACACTACAATATGAGCTAGATATATTATTAGAGAATGTACGGTAGTGGTTTAGTTACAATACAATATGAGCTAGATATATTATTAGAGAATGTACGGTAGTGGTTTAGTTACAATACAATATGAGCTAGATAGATTATTAGAGAATGTACGGTAGTGGTTTAGTTACAATACAATATGAGCTAGATATATTATTAGAGAATGTACAGTAGTGGTTCAGCTACACTACAATATGAGCTAGATATATTATTAGAGAATGTACGGTAGTGGTTTAGTTACAATACAATATGAGCTAGATATATTATTAGAGAATGTACGGTAGTGGTTTAGTTACAATACAATATGAGCTAGATAGATTATTAGAGAATGTACGGTAGTGGTTCAGCTACACTACAATATGAGCTAGATATATTATTAGAGAATGTACGGTAGTGGTTCAGCTACACTACAATATGAGCTGGCAACCTCCCTCCCATCATCACTACTTATCCTATTATCTGTAATGCTTACCCAGTCAGAGAGACCAGAGACAACAGAGGTTTAGTCCTCATTCACGGCCCTCCTGCCACAGTGTAAAGGTGCATTTCCTTTTCACACGGAGAGACAAAGGGCCAATATGGTAGCCAGAGACGCTGCGAGGCGATAGGAGAAAGAGTGGAAAAAACACCTTACCCTCTCTCCGTCACTATTTAGAGCTTGTTGCTATTGTTGTCAGTGTTCCTGAATGGTAAATTAATGATTTGTGTGATGCGCACATCTGACACTAACTAGGTCAATCCTTTGAAGTGAGTCTCTCTCTCTCTTTCTCGCTCTCGCATCTCTCTTTGTGATGTGACACCCCACTCAGTCTTCTCCACCTCCTCAAGGCACTGCTTGTATATATCTGTAGGGCCTATTATAGAGCGGTGTGAGGATGGAGAGAGGGCGGTTCTAAAGGAGGCCAGGAGATCAGGAGAGCGAGAGATCAATGGGTGATGGGCTGCATGAGGAAGGAAGGATGTAGGAAGGTGTGACATTCATTCCCACTTCCCAATGAGGTCAGACGGGCTGTCAGAGGTGGATCAGGATACACTCTACCTGCCATTGCTATGGGCCACTGTCTCAGAGACAGCAGTGGAAAGAGCAGAGATGCTTTGTATTTACTTGTCATGAAGAAATTACTGTAAGTGGTAAAGAGGCACTTCCTGAAATTACTGTAAATGATAAAGAGGCACTTCCTGAACTTGCTGTAAGTGGCACTTTGTGGTAACTTAATAATAGTTCAACATAATAAAAATTGAAATGTTTTGCTCTGTTTAGCTCTGGCCCTATATTATATAATACAGCTCTTATACCATATTATAATGTTACAATGTCAGCCTTCAGATATTTATTGAGAGTTCCCCTACTTATAATCTAAGCCTACAGATATTTAGTGAGATGAGTTTCACTTCCCAACCAACTCCTAATTAACTAACATCAATGGTTGTATTCAGAAAGCCGAGCAGACGGACCACTCCTTCGTTCATTGTCCCAGATCTGTGGCCATCATTAGAGACGCAGTGCCATGAGATAAACACACCCTCTGGAAAATAACACAAACCATGTCTCAGAAAACAACACAACACTGCAGCACTGCAGCACACATAACAGTGACTGCCCATAGCCAGAAGAGCTGTGTTAGTTACATCACAGTGACTGCCCATAGCCAGAAGAGCTGTGTTAGTTACATCACAGTGACTGATCATAGCCAGAGGAGCTGTGTTAGTTACATCACAGTGACTGATCATAGCCAGAGGAGCTGTGTTAGTTACATCACAGTGACTGCTCATAGCCAGAAGAGCTGTGGTAGTTACATCACAGTGACTGCCCATAGCCAGAGGAGCTGTGTTAGTTACATCAGAGTGACTGATCATAGCCAGAGGAGCTGTGTTAGTTACATCACAGTGACTGCCCATAGCCAGAAGAGCAGTGTTAGTTACATCACAGTGACTGATCATAGCCAGAGGAGCTGTGTTAGTTACATCACAGTGACTGCTCATAGCCAGAGGAGCTGTGTTCGTTACATCACAGTGACTGATCATAGCCAGAGGACCTGTGTTTGTTACATCACAGTGACTGCTCATAGCCAGAGGAGCTGTGTTCGTTACATCACAGTGACTGATCATAGCCAGAGGAGCTGTGTTAGTTACATCACAGTGACTGCTCATAGCCAGAGGAGCTGTGTTCGTTGCATCACAGTGACTGCACGTAGCCAGTGGAGCTGTGTTTGTTGCATCACAGTGACTGATCATAGCCAGAGGAGCTGTATTCATTACATCACAGTGACTGCTCATAGCCAGAGGAGCTGTGTTCATTGCATCACAGTGACTGCTCATAGCCAGAGGAGCTGTGCTCATGACATAACAATGACTGCTCATAGCCAGAGGAGCTGTGTTTGTTACATAACAGTGACTGCTCATAGCAGAGGAGCTGTGTTCGTTGCATCACAGTGACTGATCATAGCCAGAGGAGCTGTGTTCATGACATAACAGTGACTGCTCATAGCCAGAGGAGCTGTGTTTGTTACATCACAGTGACTGCTCATAGCCAGAGGAGCTGTGTTTGTTACATAACAGTGACTGCTCATAGCAGAGGAGCTGTGTTCGTTGCATCACAGTGACTGATCAAAGCCAGAGGAGCTGTGTTCATTACATCACAGTGACTGCTCATAGCCAGAGGAGCTGTGTTTGTTACATCACAGTGACTGTTCATAGCCAGAGGAGCTGTGTTCGTTGCATCACAGTGACTGCTCATAGCCATAGGAGCTGTGTTTGTTACATTACAGTGACTGCTCATAGCCAGAGGAGCTGTGTTCATGACATAAGAGTGACTGCTCATAGCCAGAGAAGCTGTGTTCATTGCATCACAGTGACTGCTCAAAGCCAGAGGAGCTGTGTTCGTTACATCACAGTGACTGCTCATAGCCAGAGGAGCTGTGTTTGTTACATCACAGTGACTGCTCATAGCCAGAGGAGCTGTGTTTGTTACATAACAGTGACTGCTCAAAGCCAGAGGAGCTGTGTTCGTTACATCACAGTGACTGATCATAGCCAGAGGAGCGGTGTTAGTTACATCACAGTGACTGATCATAGCTAGAGGAGCTGTGTTAGTTACATCACAGTGACTGATCATAGCCAGAAGAGCTGTGTTAGTTACATCACAGTGACTGACCATAGCCAGAGGAGCTGTGTTAGTTACATCACAGTGACTGCTCATAGCCAGAGGAGCTGTGTTCGTTACATCACAGTGACTGATCATAGCCAGAGGAGCTGTGTTTGTTACATCACAGTGACTGCTCATAGCCAGAGGAGCTGTGTTCGTTACATCACAGTGACTGATCATAGCCAGAGGAGCTGTGTTAGTTACATCACAGTGACTGCTCATAGCCAGAGGAGCTGTGTTCGTTACATCACAGTGACTGCTCATAGCCAGAGGAGCTGTGTTAGTTACATCACAGTGACTGCTCATAGCCAGAGGAGCTGTGTTAGTTACATCACAGTGACTGCTCATAGCCAGAGGAGCTGTGTTCGTTGCATCACAGTGACTGCACGTAGCCAGTGGAGCTGTGTTTGTTGCATCACAGTGACTGCTCATAGCCAGAGGAGCTGTGTTTGTTACATCACAGTAACTGTTCATAGCCAGAGGAGCTGTGTTCGTTGCATCACAGTGACTGCTCATAGCCATAGGAGCTGTGTTTGTTACATTACAGTGACTGCTCATAGCCAGAGGAGCTGTGTTCGTTGCATCACAGTGACTGCTCATAGCCATAGGAGCTGTGTTTGTTGCATCACAGTGACTGCTCATAGCCAGAGGAGCTGTGCTCATGACATAACAATGACTGCTCATAGCCAGAGGAGCTGTGTTTGTTACATCACAGTGACTGCTCATAGCAGAGGAGCTGTGTTCGTTGCATCACAGTGACTGATCATAGCCAGAGGAGCTGTGTTCATGACATAACAGTGACTGCTCATAGCCAGAGGAGCTGTGTTTGTTACATCACAGTGACTGCTCATAGCCAGAGGAGCTGTGTTTGTTACATAACAGTGACTGCTCATAGCAGAGGAGCTGTGTTCGTTGCATCACAGTGACTGATCATAGCCAGAGGAGCTGTGTTCATTACATCACAGTGACTGTTCATAGCCAGAGGAGCTGTGTTTGTTACATCACAGTGACTGTTCATAGCCAGAGGAGCTGTGTTCGTTGCATCACAGTGACTGCTCATAGCCATAGGAGCTGTGTTTGTTACATTACAGTGACTGCTCATAGCCAGAGGAGATGTGTTCATGACATAACAGTGACTGCTCATAGCCAGAGAAGCTGTGTTCATTGCATCACAGTGACTGCTCATAGCCAGAGGAGCTGTGTTCATTACATCACAGTGACTGCTCATAGCCAGAGGAGCTGTGTTTGTTACATCACAGTGACTGCTCATAGCCAGAGGAGCTGTGTTTGTTACATAACAGTGACTGCTCATAGCCAGAGGAGCTGTGTTCGTTGCATCACAGTGACTGATCATAGCCAGAGGAGCTGTGTTCATTACATCACAGTGACTGCTCATAGCCAGAGGAGCTGTGTTTGTTACATCACAGTGACTGTTCATAGCCAGAGGAGCTGTGTTCGTTGCATCACAGTGACTGCTCATAGCCATAGGAGCTGTGTTTGTTACATTACAGTGACTGCTCATAGCCAGAGGAGCTGTGTTCATGACATAACAGTGACTGCTCATAGCCAGAGGAGCTGTGTTTGTTGCATCACAGTGACTGCTCATAGCCAGAGGAGCTGTGCTCATGACATAACAATGACTGCTCATAGCCAGAGGAGCTGTGTTCATGACATAACAGTGACTGCTCATAGCCAGAGGAGCTGTGTTTGTTACATCACAGTGACTGCTCATAGCAGAGGAGCTGTGTTCGTTGCATCACAGTGACTGATCATAGCCAGAGGAGCTGTGTTCATGACATAACAGTGACTGCTCATAGCCAGAGGAGCTGTGTTTGTTACATCACAGTGACTGCTCATAGCCAGAGGAGCTGTGTTTGTTACATAACAGTGACTGCTCATAGCCAGAGGAGCTGTGTTTGTTACATAACAGTGACTGCTCATAGCCAGAGGAGCTGTGTTCGTTGCATCACAGTGACTGATCATAGCCAGAGGAGCTGTGTTCATTACATCACAGTGACTGCTCATAGCCAGAGGAGCTGTGTTTGTTACATCACAGTGACTGTTCATAGCCAGAGGAGCTGTGTTCGTTGCATCACAGTGACTGCTCATAGCCATAGGAGCTGTGTTTGTTACATTACAGTGACTGCTCATAGCCAGAGGAGCTGTGTTCATGACATAACAGTGACTGCTCATAGCCAGAGGAGCTGTGTTTGTTGCATCACAGTGACTGCTCATAGCCAGAGGAGCTGTGCTCATGACATAACAATGACTGCTCATAGCCAGAGGAGCTGTGTTCATGACATAACAGTGACTGCTCATAGCCAGAGGAGCTGTGTTTGTTACATCACAGTGACTGCTCATAGCAGAGGAGCTGTGTTCGTTGCATCACAGTGACTGATCATAGCCAGAGGAGCTGTGTTCATGACATAACAGTGACTGCTCATAGCCAGAGGAGCTGTGTTTGTTACATCACAGTGACTGCTCATAGCCAGAGGAGCTGTGTTTGTTACATAACAGTGACTGCTCATAGCAGAGGAGCTGTGTTCGTTGCATCACAGTGACTGCTCATAGCCAGAGGAGCTGTGTTTGTTACATCACAGTGACTGTTCATAGCCAGAGGAGCTGTGTTCGTTGCATCACAGTGACTGCTCATAGCCATAGGAGCTGTGTTTGTTACATTACAGTGACTGCTCATAGCCAGAGGAGCTGTGTTCATGACATAACAGTGACTTACTGTGTTTGTTATCACAGTGACTGCTCATAGGAGGAGCTTTATTATTACTGTACATTCATAAGGTATTTATGTCAAATGGGTTTTGCTAGAAACTGATCGTAGCACTGTTGAGTTATTGGAATAGAAGATGTTGCTGTGGTTTAAAACCATCTCCCAGAGAGGAAAGTAGATGTAGCCCTCTATAGAGATACAAGATGATGCTGGGCTAGAGTTAGTGATGGGGAAAAGAGGTTCAGATACAGTAAGACTGGGCATTGGATTAGGCTTTGGGAAAGGTAGGTGATTTTCTAAATTTTTCGCAATCCACTAAGCTACAGTATCTATGCCACAGCTGGGTTGATAAGAATGATGTATATAAACCCTGGATTGCCGATTGCTATGTATTGGCCATTGAGAGGCTTTGAAGCCACCGGTCGGCCATATTGGCAGACCCAGGTAGGAGCATTCCTCCATAGGAATTAATGGAATTCTACAGTATTTCAATTAAATGTTTCAAGGACTAAATTACATGTATGGAAGTATTATATGTATTTATTAAGGTGTCTGTAACAGAATAAATGTGACAAAAACAAATGTAGACATTAATAAACGTATTTCTATAACTTCCAAAATACTTTTTTACAACAGTGATGGAGGCACGATGGCTTCAACACAGTGCCCCCATCTGACATCTAGTGTATAAATCATTGGTTAATAAGCCTGACTAGAATAAAACACAAATTCAAATAGAGCAAACCAGACCCTTTACAGCTGTCCACAAAAACAGAACTGTGCCCTGACCTGTCTGTCCATGCCTTAATCCCTCTGTTTATCCACCCTACATTCCTCCATCTGTCTATACCTCTGTTACTCAATCCCTCTGCCCCTCAATGCTTCCATCCATCCCTCCCACAGGTATCTATCTATAGGTTGTGTGAGTTATACAACCCTTTGTCCATCTAGAGCCAGCCATTCAGCCAGTCAGTCAGCTAACCATCCAGCCAGCCGACCAGAGGCCCAGGCCTCACCTCCACCTCCTCCCTCTGATTAGTTCTGAGAGAACTTGGCTCTGATTTGGATGAAGATGGAGGATAAAAACTCAGACATATTAATGAGTAAATTGGCAGGCTTCCCCAGCACTTCCAGCCTAAGGAGCCAGAAGCACACAGGGTCACTCAGACCAATCACTCTGACACTTACAAACTCCCGTGGGGATCTCTCCCTACTCTAGACCAATGCCAGCAACCCAGCTCAGTTATAGTTCAAATCACACTGTTCAGAGCCAACCAGAACAAGGAGAGGAGACCAACAATGGATCAATAAGTAGAACAAGGTCATCCAATCCACGAGACGTAACACGTCACAACTAAAACCTCCCCTCTATTTAGGAGTGTTGAAGTGTTGGATGTAGTGTCTGACAGAATGTGCCTCTGTTGAGGTTTTGGTCCAGGGCAGAATGACTGTTGGCTTAGGTTCAGCCTTACTGACACTACTGTAAGAGGTTCAACACTGGGCTAGGCTGGGCTTGTTTGAAGACATTATTGTTAGAGGAATAATAAGATAGATTTACGTCTGTCTCCAGACGAGAGGGAGGGACTGGGAGGCCGGCCATCTAGAGGGAGTCTTCTCATTCTGTAGAGTGGCTTGGCTTGGCTTTAGTCCTGCAGAGCCAGAAACAGACAGTCTTCTGAAGGGCAAGTGAGGATAGGTTGGCTTTGAACAAGGTGGGATGGATTGGGTGGGTCTTTGAAGTAGGTACGGTGGGTTTAGTGGGCATTTGAAAGCAAGTGGAGCAGTAGTCCGGTGATGCAATGATACCAATCCATTTGTATCCGATAATGGTTCATGCCATGCTTTTCTACTGGACGCAGTGGTTGATCTTCCTACAGTAAATGATCCCCATTTACTACGAGACATACCACTCCAACTACAACAGCTGCTGTGTGTGAACCACTAAATATGCATAACAAAATATAGAGAGTGAATTATTGAGCTATTAGAAAGTTGTCTCCATGACGATTCAGACATATTGTCCTCCTTTTATGAAAGTAGCAGTGAATCAGAGATTAATGAATGCATAGGCTACGGCCCCCTGACAGATAAGTGCTGTAGTACTTATCACACCAGGTTGAAGTGACCCTTCTCTTCTCCTCTCTCATAGTAGCTTAGCACCATAGAAATACATATTCATTCAATGTGTTTATAATATATTCATCAATGGTTATCACTTCAATGGAGCCTACAGTCTCAATATTATGAATCATTATCATAGTACTGAGGCTACCATTGTGCTCTATAGAAATGGATCTGACTTAAACAGAACAGAGATTACTAACAAGATATGTACATATACCACCGGGAAGGGTAAGGCGGAGGGGCAGCATACATGATAGATCAATATCTGGAACAGGGGTAGGCAACCCTGGTCCTGGAGTGCTGCAGGTAGGACAGGTGGGTTGAATTGAGGCATTCGCTGAACTGATCAATTAACTTAGTAGCTCAGTGTGGTGCCTAGTTGGAGGAAAAATACTGCAGTACTTGCGGCACTCCAACAACAGCATTGCCTACCCCTGATCTGGAAGATCAAACAGTCTAAATCTGGCTTCATAGAATTACAGGAAGTGTAAAGGGCTCAGGTTTGAACCCAGACAATGGCCTCCTCATAACTCACTATCAAAAGAGCACCACTTCAACTTAGGCCCTACACTCTTAGAAAGAAATGTCCTCTCTGGATCCTAAAATGGTCATTTGTCTCTCTGCAGAGGCCCTTTGAAGAAACTTTTTGGTTCCAGGTAGAACTATTTTTGTTCCAAGTAGAACCCTTTTGGTTCCAGGTAGAACCCTTATGGGTTCCTGAAGAACTCTTTCCACAGAGGGTTCTACTTGAAACCAATGAGGGTTCTATGGGGACAGCCGAAGAACCCTTTTGGATCCCCTTTTCTCTAAGCATGTAGAACCAGTCACTCCTCCTTAGGCCTCTCTGCCTTCTTCCCCCTCTTCCTTGCTCTCCTAACCACTTGACTCTCTCATCCACTCCTCTCTTATTTCCCTCGTCGCTTTCCCTCCCTTTTTGTCCTCATCATTCTCTTTCTGAAATCAGTCCCTGTTCTCTTCTGGTCTTTCGAAGGAGAAGAGGGAAGAGAAAAGCAGCAGCAGCAGCACCCCTCCATGGCTCGATGGTTTAGTCTGGTTGAACGGTGATAGATACTTTTGAAATGTATATTTATTATATCTATTGCCCTTCAACCAGGCTAAACCATCGAGCCATTGGAGGAGGGCTGCGGCTGCATTCCTGTTAATTTATCTTCTCCCATCTCCTTAGAAAGACAAGAATGTATGTTGTGTCGTATGGCCCTGCAGAAAAGCCCAAGGCACAGCCTCTCAGCCTCAGTAGTGTTCTGTGAGGCGTTAACACAGATGGGAGAGTGGCATCGCTCGGTCCGACGGACACTCAGACCAGTGTGACATGTGAGCTGCAAACACTACTACAGAGTAGCCATTCAGACGGGTAAACATCAGCACCTCGCAGCACAACAATGGAAACATACCTTCTAGCACTGAGGGAGGGAGGGAAGGGGGAGGGAGGGAGGAGGCGAGAGACAGAGAGGCAGAAAGAAGTCTAAAGATGCTCTCGTTTGTGCTTGCTGAATGAATGCAACGTAAAGAACCTGTATAGAAACTGCAGATGAGGCTTTCCAGAGTTCCAGAGTCAGCTCACCGTGTTCCACACACAACCCCTCCCCCCTGCGTCTACATAACCTCGTCACATCCTCCCTAATCACTATCACACATAGATAGTCTCAGGTGGGCCTGCGTGGAGCTAGCACGTGAGCTCATCATGGTCCACACACATACACACACACGCACACAGAGAGATGCACATACACGCACCCACACACAGCACTGCTGCTACCCCGTCTATTTCTCTACATGCCCTAGATGGTAAATGGTAAACATGCATATCTAACGTACTGTACAGCATGTGTGTGATGTGTCTGAGGAATACTATTCCGGCTGAGTGCCACACACACACACACACACACACACACACACACACACACCTGCAGAGAGAGATGAAGGGAGAATGGGAACTAGGGATTTGGGGAGGAGGAGAAATCATCAGTAATCAGTTTGTCTTCTTACCTTATAGCAGGACACAGCTCACCTGGGATTCTCTGGAGAGCAGACGGAACACACCGCACCACTAACACCAATCACTCTCCTCTCATTTCCCTGCTAACAAACTCAAAACATCTCCCTCTCTATCCCTTGCTCTGTCTCTCCCTCTCTCTCCCGCTAGCCAGGTTGGAAACGAGGAGATTGTACTACAACACAGGGGGGAGTGAAACTGGAGGGGGGGAAGTGGCAGACTGACGCGTCACAATCCTCCCGGGCGCTGAGCAGAGAGAGATGATGCTTTGTGATTTGAGACGAGAGGTGTGCTAAGAGACGGGCTGTGATGCAGCAGATGGCTGAGGGGTTCTCCTGTGTCCATGTCAGCGATCCTGGAGCACCGGTGGCCCCCGTTTAGCGATGAGAGATGGTGCGGCCGGTGGAGTTTGAGGAAGCAGACTGTGGCATCAGCAGTGTCTGCAGCATTAGCAATAGCAGTGTAGCAGTGTAGCAGTGTAGCTGAGTTAGGCCATGCGTGCACTGAGCCGGGGCTGAGCTGGGGCTGGCAAAAGGGAGAGAAGGGATCAAACACTATCGATTGTGTCTTTCTCTCCTCTATCTCTCTCTCTCTTCTCTCTGTATAGCACAGTACAGTATACACTTAGGCTGCAGCACTTACCCTGCCAGCCTGCCAGCCTGCATCCATTAATCTAGCCCTGGATGAGAAGCATCAACAACAATCACAGAGGAGAGATGCATGGGGAGACACTCCTTAAGTGCTGTCAGGGTTTAGCCTCTCTCCCTAGCTCTCACAACATATTGCATTCAGTATACATTCATCTGATATCGTCTCTTCAATTTTTCATATGGAAGTAGGGGTTTGTGTGTGTGTGTGTGTGTGTGTGTGTGTGTGTGTGTGTGTGTGTGTGTGTGTGTGTGTGTGTGTGTGTGTGTGCGTGCGCGTGTAATTCAGAGAGGGTATAGAGGTCAAATAATTATCTTCCACTGTGACAGCTCAATTTGTGAAAACGCCAACATCATGACCCTGTCACATAACACACCACAAACCACAAACCACAGAGGGAGAGAAATATTACTCTCTCGCTTTCTTAGTATCAGACTTGCTCTCTACCTCTCTCTCGTTCTCTCCCTCCCTTTCTCCTCCTCTACCTATCTTTTTCTCTCTCTTCATCTCATGGATGACCCTGACTGACGTGTTGCCACAGGAACCAGAGTGTGTCCATTGTGTTGTGGAGGCTCTTCATTAACATACCTGATAACAGGCAGAAAAGCGTGAAATCGACATTAACAATGTTGTATCTCGAGGCTAACAAATGGGCATTCTACCCTGGCAATCATAGAATATAATTCAGGAAACACTTAGCATCCTAATACAATATTAAATCGGTAAAAGAGGTCCTGGGTGGCGCAGCGGTCAAAAGCACTGCACCGCCACCAAAGTCTGCGGTTCCATCCCAGGCAGTGCCACAACCGGCCGTGACCAGGAGCCCCATAGGACGACTGCGCACAATTGGTTCAGCACCATCCGGGGTAGGGGAGGGTTTGGCCGGTGGGGCTTCCCTTAGCAACTAACACCTTGTGACAGGGCCGGCGCCTGCAAGCTGACTCCGATCGTCAATCAAACAGTGTTTCTTCCGACATATTGGTGCGGCTGACATCGGGGTCAAGCGAGCTGGTTGTCTGTTATTGTACATATATCAACATAACAACTGAGGATATCCTACAAGACATGCAGTCATCCACTGACAGGAACAATAAGCTGCCTGAACTAACTATATGCTTTATTCGAAACATGCATGGACACACACACACACACACTGAGGGAGGCATGCTGGCAGTGTTGGAGGGTGCTAGTGCGTGGGTGGAGAATCCAAGAGGGCTCTGGCTCATGTATTATTCAGGTCACACAGGACACCCTGCCTGCCACACACACACACACACACACACACACACACACACACACACACACACACACACAGGGAACCAGAAGGACCACCAGCGGAGAGGGAGAGAGAGAGAGAAGGGGTATGGCTGAGGGCCTGTGTAATGATGATGATGAAAGGGGGGTTAAAGGGAGAGGAAGTGAGAGGAAGTGGGGCTAGAGACACAGCGGGGGGCTGATAGACCAGAGAGAGAGATTCATCTGACTGGGAGCAACACAGTAGCAGTGCCCTCTGGCCTGTCCTTTTCTCTGCTGTCATCCATCCTTTCCATCCCTCCATCCGCGCTGACACGGCAAGCCCTTGAGCATTTCACCATTCACCACTACTGCTATCCATCCCTCTCTGCTCTGCTCTCCTTTCCCCCTTCACACAGCTGGGCTCCCAGAGGAGAAAAGCAATCTGGATATCCACTGGAGTCTACAGCAACCCTACAAGTCCTCCAATCATCATTACTCCCTCCCATCCATCATAACTCATCTTGACAGATGACTTCCTTCCTCCCATCCACTCACACTACCTCTCTCTCTCGCTCTCTCCCTCTCTCTCCCTCTCATGTGTTGTCTGTATATATTCCCTTGTTTTCAGGCTTTCAGGGCTGAGAGAGAGAGAGAGAGAGAGAGGGAGAGAGAGCGAGAGAGAGAGAGCGAGAGAGAGAGAGAGAGAGTTAATCTTTCTCAGGTTACAGGGCCAGGGTCGCACGTCAATCACTCTCTCCCTCCATCCTCCCATCCATCAGGGGAGGGGTAATGTAATAACACCCTCTCCCTACATCCTCCCATCCATCAGGGGAGGGGTAATGTAATAACACTCTCTCCCTCCATCCTCCCATCCATCAGGGGAGAGGTAATGTAATAACACCCTCTCCCTACATCCTCCCATCCATCAGGGGAGGGGTAATGTAATAACACTCCCTCCCTCCATCCTCCCATCCATCAGGGGAGGGGTAATGTAATAACACTCTCTCCCTCCATCCTCCCATCCATCAGGGGAGGGGTAATGTAATAACACTCTCTCCCTCCATCCTGCCACCCATCATGGGAGAGGTAATGTAATAACACCCTCTCCCTCCATCCTCCCATCCATCAGGGGAGGGGTAATGTAATAACACTCCCTCCCTCCCTCCATCCTCCCATCCATCAGGGGAGGGGTAATGTAATAACACTCTCTCCCTCCATCCTCCCATCCATCAGGGGAGGGGTAATGTAATAACACTCTCTCCATATCAGACAGCTGAACACCAGCATCCTAACCATCCACCAGATAACACCCCAGAAACATTACTGAAACACATCGGTCACAACAAGGAAAGACAATGTGGTTAAGTATCAATCAACAGGTGGTAGAGGAAATAGAGGTGAAGTGGTTGGACTGTTGTGTCATCGTCAAAGACATGAAAAGCTACATACTGCTGATATACTATAGTACTGATATATCCTATGCAGTAGGTGACGCTTGCTATTTTTCAAACCCTTTTGGATGGTACTAAATATGTTATTTCAGTTTAAATCATCTTGCTTCTTATAAAATACTAGACACCAATAACTTCCCCCTTCTAAACTCCCCTCCAAAATGAATATATTCCGTGTGTATATTGTTTGTTACAGATCTCTTCAAACCGCCTGGGTCTCATTAAGATTGCTGATGTAAGTTAACAGCTACTGAATTAAGACAAGTTAAGCATTTCTTTGTGTACTGTTCCTCACGCTCAAGAGTGACAAGGCAATTCATCTCATTTGGAAGTCTAATGAAACAAGCTCCAGAATCACCGTGTCATTTAGGATCACAGGGCTTTTGTACCGAGACGGCTTTCAGTTGCAAATAGCCCAAACTTCTGCCTTATAACAGGATGCATTCATGTTTCTGGGCCTTGAGATGACAGAGAGAAGACACCACACTCCCTGGGCTGGACTTCCTCACACAGTACAAATGAGGGAATTATCATCCGAGTCCATATCATTAGGAAACTCCTCAGTAATAAAAACTTAGCAAATAACAAAGTCAAATGAAATAGCAGTAAAGCAATGTGGCAGTGACACATAAGCCAATGTATTCAAGCGTAGATAGCACAGAGGCAGTATAACCTTGTATGGTTTGCTTACAGGCTGATGCATCTCGGTGGCCATTCATGTTTCACTGACAGGGAAGGACAGGGACTAAAATGGCTGACTTCACATTTGCATAGATATGATCATTCTAGAGTTCAACTTCAGTTGGCCAACTTTGTAAGCAGATGAGATGAAAGCAACAGCCCTACTAGCCATTAGGAAGGCCATTAAAACCAGCTCACTGTGTTCACACTGCCAGTGAACATCACATTTGCATCACACTCCCTGCTATAATTGGCTTAGCCCTGCTTGGGCACCATACACAATATATTTCCTCTTAGAGCCTGCCTGACTGTGATGCTGAATTCATACAGTGAAATCATTTTGTAGTATTTATACAGTGAGAATAAGGGAGTAGCTATATATTTCAAATATACAAAGTGAATATATATTAGACTCCTCCCCTTGTAACAGAATAAGGCCAATCAGAGCATTCGAATCCCTGACTGATTTACCTCTCCGAGGAAGGAGACAGTTCCCCCAAGGGCAAAAACATATAACACAGCAGAAACCCCATATTCACTTCACATCAGCTATGATGAGGTACAGCACATCCTACACAAGACAAACTAAACCACCACACAGCTGGTGCGTTCCTCTGTCCAGCTGTTTGTTTTGGTGTGTGTGTGTGTGTGTGTGTGGTCTTGTTCTATCCTCATCCCCACAAGGATAGTAAAACAAGGAAAATTCTCCCTAATGCGGACATTTCCCACATCCCCATGAGGACAAAGGCTATTTTAAGTTTAGGGGTTAAGTTTAGGGTTAGGAGTTAGGTTTATGCTTTGGGTTACGGGTTAGGGAAAATAGGATTTTGAATGGAAATAAATGTTTGGTGTCCACGAGGATAGAAAAAAACAAGTGTGTGTGTGTGCAGTGATACTCCTCTTGAACTCAGATAGCACATCTCCCCTCTCCTCCACCTGCCTCCCCCTTCTGCTTCAGGTTTTAGGATGCTGGTGACACACCCCTGGCTCCCCTCCAGAAGTGTCCCTCCCTCCCTCCACCTCTGGGCCCAGGCAACAACAGATCAATAGAAGAGACCCAATCACAAACACCAAGACATAACACATCCAGCCACCACAACACCACGAAACACAACACTGCTTATTGTTAAGCCTGCTGATTGCCTCCACAGCTCAGCGTTGCAATTAATTGAAGACTGATTAATGAAACAACACCTGTAGCCTCGGGGCCTAAGGGGATGTGGTCTTCACACAATTATTTCTTAATAGCCGGAATGGACAAATAGCTCATCAGTTGGCCTGTCTTGTCTGTCTGTTGGCTAGTGAGGAATCACCCTGAATCTTTGTGGCTTTGTTGCTGACTTTAAAATGCAAATCACTCAGGCTGATAACTGCAATCCCAGCGACATGAATAAGACTCTGCTCCGGAGTCAACGCCGGCTGAATTGAAAGAAGAAGAGCTATAATCCCTATCCTATTCATCACTGAGCAGCTCTGGGTACAACGCTGTGTCCTAAATGGGACCCTATTCCCTACATAGTGCACTACTTTTGACCAGAACCTTCTGGTCCCTCAGAAGTAGTAATTTACATATGGAATAGAGTGCCATTTGGGATGCGGACCAACGGCTCCAGGAACACAGATGAACTCTCAGAGAGATGGTAGTTGAGCTAGCATCATCCACAAAGAGGAGAAGTTTGAGAGCTATAGAGCCATAGGGCTAAAGAAAGACATCTAATAGTGGATTGACCTTGGAATGACCCTGCTTCATACTGCCTTCAGATGGACCAGGAGGAGAGAGGAGGATCACCGAGGTTGAGGTTCACTAGAAGTGTAGGGATATGGGGCTATGTTTGACTTCAGAGAGGATCCTCCTTTGTAACAACGGAACGTTACGTGGTTCTGGGTGGTGGTGCTGAGTTTATCAAGTCGACTGGCTGGATGGATTTCTAAAGTGAGAGTGGAGTAGTAATTTGCAGGAAGATGGTTTCAAATGAAGGGTGAATAAACTTTGCATTTCAGACTGCTGAGAGAAAAGAGACCTAAGCCTATTATTAGGAGCACTTTCAGCAGAAAGTCAAATGACAGCGTACTCTACCTTTCAAGTTAGATATGGTCTTAACTGCTGTCTACCTTGCTGACGAGTGATTGTTGTTCAAAAGACAGAAGGGACAGATTGGTACTGTGAATAACCACAACACGACGAGACAAAACTACACATTTTCTTTAAATGAACTCAGAGCATCATGTGACCAGTAGATGGCAATGACTCACCAACAGGTGAGATAAGATCAGCAGTCAGAGGAGCAGTGCATTGATTAACACTATCAAACAAGAATGTGCCACAACTGCCAATATCAAGAGAGACTATTGGGTGACAAGACTATCATTGACATGCAATATTAAAGCAATGCCTCAGAAACATATGAACCCTTCTCTGTACTATTGGTACCTCCCTTATAGACTTATAGAGTCCTATTCAATCAGATCACTGTCCACACAGAATCTGACTGACACCAGTCTCATCCAGTGCTGTTAAGAGAGAATCTCTGTTCTCAAGATGTGAATCTCAACACTGAGTAACAGGGACGGGGTTATTGGAACATACCACTAGGATGACATCATGCTCTGCCACAGGGTCAGAAAGGTTTAGAACAATGATTGACTAATTAATTGGCCAGTTTCCATACAAACAAAGTTTAAACTGCTGTGCCATCACATGAGAGAGATTCATCTCAGGCCATTCATTCATCCTTAGTCCAACTGTGATACAACTCTAAGTAATGTTGGGCTCAGATGACTCAGATACTCATATCTCCCTCACTAACTTTAAGCACCAGCTGTCAGAGCAGCTCACAGATCACTGCACCTGTACATAGCCAATCTGTAAATAGCCCATCCAACTACCTCATCCCCATACTGTTATTTATTTTGCTCCTTTATACCCCAGTATCTCTACTTGCACACTCATCTTCTGTACATCTATCGCTCCAGTGTTTAATTGCTAAATTGTAATTATTTCGCCACTATGACCTATTTATTGCCTTACCTCCCTTATCCTGCCTCATTTGCACAAACTGTATATAGACTTTTTCTATTGCATTATTTTTTAATTTTTTTAATTTTATTTTAATTTTACCCCCTTTTTTCTCTCCAATTTCGTGGTATCCAATTGTTGTAGTAGCTACTATCTTGTCTCATCGCTACAAGTGACAAAGGTTGAAAGTCATGCGTCCTCCGATACACAACCCAACCAGCCGTACTGCTTCTTAACACAGCGCGTATCCAACCCGGAAGCCAGCCGCACCAATGTGTCGGAGGGTACACCGTGCACCTGGCAACCTTGGTTAGCGTGCACTATGACCGGCCCGCCACAGGAGTCGCTGGTGTGCGATGAGACAAGGACATCCCTACCGACCAAGCCCTCCCTAACCTGGACGACGCTAGGCCAATTGTGCGTCGCTCCACGGACCTCCCGGGCGAGCCGGTTACGACAGAGCCTGGGCGCGAACCCAGGGACTCTGATGGCACAGCTGGTGCTGCAGTACAGCGCCCTTAACCACTGCGCCACCCGGGAGGCCTTCTACTGCATTATTGACTGTATGTTTATTTATTCCATGTGTAACTCTGTGTTGTTGTTTTTGTCGCACTGCTTTGCTTTATCTTGGCCAGGTCGCAGTTGTTAAATGAGAACTTGTTCTCAACTTGCCTACCTGGTTAAATAAAGGTGAAATAACAATAAATAAAAGACACAGAAGGGTAAGTCCTCTCCTCTCCCATCCTCATCAGGGCCAGAAATGACATCATAAAGCATGGGAGTGATATAATCTCAGAGGCCCTAGTCTCTGTTCAGCCAGTCCTTCTAATGAAGCCAATAGGTTATCCCTAGCCCTTTGCTGAGACCGTACATAATCTTTACTAAAATAAGGGATATTAAGCTAAAAACACTCGTTTGTAAGACCGAGGTATGGTAAATGTCATATTTTATTCTGCTGTTATCAAAGTGACGTAGCAAGCAACACTCAGGAAATATCTTCAATGGAGAGAGAGAGAGCAACTCTTCAGTCCCCTTTGCTGGCTGGTAAACTGTTGAATGACAAAGTGCCTTATCGGGCGTTAGATAAGAGGAGGTCACAGCCTCACAGAGATAGAGACAGAGCTACGGAGGAAGAAAGACAGCCTTTGTTATCACTCCATTTCAGCCAAGCAGGGCTGTCAACAAAGCAGCTTTTGACAGATTTCCAGAGAGAGATTTTCATACATCCATTCCTCCATTCAGTAGGATGTGGAAACTACAGTACTGTATAAATGAGGAGGTGATCTGCAGCCAAATTGCAACATACTATGTCAGTATAGTGTATCCATGGATGGGACTGCATCTTCAGAGTGTTCTAGAGAATTCTTTGATCTCACTGCAGAAGAACTCCCCCCCTGTATACAAAAACACCCATCATGTTTGTGACTGACTAAAATTCCCATTAAATGTCCATTTATGCAGCATTGTGCAGTCATAACAGCATGTGTTGCTGCAGTGATTAATAATTCAGACTTTGACATTTACAGTTTGGTGTTGGGTTCGTTTGGCATGTTTTCCCGGAGCAGAGGAGTAGTTAGTTATGGGAATCAGCACATATCCTCCATAATTACATCTGACTGTGTGTGTGTGTGTGTGTGTGTGTGTGTGTGTGTGTGTGTGTGTGTGTGTGTGTGTGTGTGTGTGTGTGTGTGTGTGTGTGTGTGTGTGTGTGTGTGTGTGTGTGTATGTGTGTGTTTGTGATCCAAACGAGTCGGACTAACCTGCTGCTGCCGTCGTTCAGAGATAATTAGAGGGTTTAATATAGACACCAGCTGCTGCTCAACATCTAATCACCAACAACTACACACACAGACAGAGGAGGGGTCGGACACTGCAGTAAGACCCTGGTTGAATCCCAAATCACCCCCGTCCCCACGGCCCTCCATTTGCGCGGTCATGTACGAATCCGCCGTTTGCACAAATGTGAAAACTGAGGGAGTGAAAATGATTGAGGGTGTAGGTAGGGGCTAATTAGACAATCATATAGCCACTTTGACCAAGCCAGCAAGGTGGCAGGTTTCAGAGCGAAGTTCTTTGCCGACACGCACTGCGATATGTTTGGAGTTTGTGCAGTTTAATACAAAAGAATGGAGAGGCGTGATAATTATACTGTTTGCCACGTGCCTTCCGTACCTTCTCCGCTGTGGAATCTGGTTTCCGAGCCGGTCACGGGTGCACCTCAGCCACGCTCAAGGTACTAAACGATATCATAACCGCCATCGATAAAAGACAGTACTGAGCAGCCGTCTTCATCGACCTGACCAAGGCTTTCGACTCTGTCAATCACCATATTCTTATCGGCAGACTCAGTAGCCTCGGATTTTCTAATGACTGCCTTGCCTGGTTCACCAACTACTTTGCAGACAGAGTTTAGTGTGTCAAATTGGAGGGCATGTTGTCCGGTCCTCTGGCAGTCTCTATGGGGGTGCCACAGGGTTCAATTCTCGGGCTGACTCTTTTCTCTGTATATATCAATGATGTTGCTCTTGCTGCGGTCGATTCCCTGATCCACCTCTACACAAACAACACCATTCTGTATACTTCTGGCCCTTCCTTGGACACTGTGCTATCTAACCTCCAAACAAGCTTCAATGCCATACAACACTCCTTCCGTGGCCTCCAAATGCTCTTAAACGCTAGTAAATCCAAATGCATGCTTTTCAACCGTTCGTTGACTGCACCCGCTTGCCCGACTAGTATTACCACCCTGGATGGTTCCGACCTAGAATATGTGGACATCTATAAGTACCTAGGTGTCTGGCTAGACTGTAAACTCTCCTTCCAGACTTATATCAAACATCTCCAATCTAAAATCAAATCTAGAGTCGGCTTTCTATTTCGCAACAAAGCCTCCTTCACTCACACCGCCAAACTTACCCTAGTAAAACTAACTATCCTACCGATCCTCGACTTCGGCGATGTCATCTACAAAAAAGCTTCCAATAATCTACTCAGCAAACTGGATGCAGTTTAACACAGTGCCATCCGTTTTGTTACTAAAACACCTTATACCACCCACCACTGCGACCTGTATGCTGTATGCTCTAGTCGGCTGGCCCTCGCTGCATATTCGTCACCGCCAGACTGGCTCCAGGTCATCTACAAGTCCATGCTAGGCAAAACTCCACCTTATCTCAGTTCACTGGTCACGATGGCAACACCCACCCGTAGCACGTGCTCCAGCAGGTCACTATCTCACTGATCATCCCTAAAGCCAACATCTCATTTGGCCGCCTTTCCTTCCAGTTCTCTGCTGCCTGTGACTGGAACGAATTGCAAAAATTGCTGAAGTTGGAGACTTTTATCTCCCTCACCAACTTTAAACATCTGCTATCTGAGCAGCTAACCGATCGCTGCAGCTGTACATAGTCCATCGGTAAATAGCCCACCCAATTTACCTACCTCATCCCCATACTGTTTTTATTTATTTACTTTTCTGTTCTTTTGCACACCAGTATCTCTACCTGCACATGACCATCTGATCATTTATCACTCCAGTGTTAATCTGCTAAATTGTAATTATTCGCCTACCTCCTCATGTCTTTTGCACACACAATCTATATAGACAATTTTTTTCCTACTGTGTTATTGACTTGTTTATTGTTTACTCCATGTGTAACTCTGTGTTGTTGTCTGTTCACACTGCTATGCTTTATCTTGGCCAGGTCGCAGTTGTAAATGAGAACTTGTTCTCAACTTGCCTACCTGGTTAAATAAAGGTGAAATAAAATGCTGTTCGTTGACTACAGCTCAGCGTTCAACATCATAGTGCCCACGACTCTAGGACTAAACACCTCCCTCTGCAACTGGATCCTGGACTTCCTGACAGGCCGCCCCCAGGTGGTAAGAGCAGGCAACAACACGTCTGCCACGCTGGTCCTTAACACTGGGGCCCCTCAGGGGTGTGTACTTAGTCCCCTCATGTATTCCCTGTTCACCCACGACTGTGTGGCCAAACACGACTCCAACACCATCATTAAGTTAAGCAGACGACGACAGTGGTAGGCCTGATCACCGACAACGATGAGACAGCCTATAGGGAGGAGGTCTGAGACCTGGCCGTGTGGTGCCAGGACAACAACCTCTCCCTCAACGTGATCAAGACAAAGGAGATGATTGTGGACTACAGGAAAAGGAGGATGGAGCACGCCCCCATTCTCATTGACGGGGCTGTAGTGGAGCAGGTTGAGAGCTTCAAGTTCCTTGGTGTCCACATCATCAACAAATTATCATGGTCCACGACAAAGCCTATTCTCCCTCAGGAGACTGAAAAGATTTGGCATGGGTCCTCAGATCCTCAAAACGTTCTACAGCTGCACCATCAATAACAAGTTACATCACTGCAACCAGTCAGGATCCATGCAACGTATTATGTGACTTGTTAAGCTAATTTTTATTCCTGAACTTATTTAGGCTTGCCATAACAAAGGGGTTGAATACGTATTAACTCAAAACAGTTTTTATTAATTACATCACTGGGGCCAAGCTTCCTGCCTTCCAGGACCTCTATACCAGGTGGTGTCAGAGGAAGGCCATAAAAATTGTCAGAGACTCCAGCCACCCTAGTCATAGACTGTTCTCTCCGCTACCGAATGGCAAGCAGTACCGGAGCACCAAGTCTAGGTCCAAAAGGCTTCTTAACTGCTTCTACCCCCCAAGCCATAAGTCTCCTGAACAGATAATTAAATGGCTACCTAGACTCCTCTTTTACGCTGCTGCTACTCTCTGTTTATAATGTATGCATAGTCACTACCTCGACTCACCGCTGCCCCCGCACATTGTATAAAGCCTCGCTTGTTATTTTACTGCTGCTGATTCATTATTTGTTACTTTTATTTTCAAATTTTTACTTATCTATTTTTTACTTAACACTTATTCTTTTAAAGCTTCTTAAAGCATTGTTGGTTAAGGGCTTGTAAGCATTTCTCTGTAAGGTCTGTTGTATTAGGCACATGTGACAAATACAATTTGATTTGATTTGCTTAGCTCCATTCCGTTTCTTTTTCATCCTGAAAACTCCCCGTTCCTTAACGATTACAAGCATACCCATAACAGCAGTTAACACTATGCTTGAAAAAATGGAGAGTGGTACTCAGTAATGTGCTGTATTGGATTTGCCCCAAACATAACACTTTGTATTCACGGCAAAAAGTGAATTGCTTTGCAACATTTTTGGCAGTAATACTTTAGTGCTTGTTGCAAACAGGATGCATGTTTTGGAATATTTGTATTCTGCACAGGCGTCCTTCTTTTCACTCTGTCAATTAGGTTAGTATTGTGGAGTACCTACAATGTTGTTGATCCATCCTCAAATTTCTCCTATCAAAGCCATTAAATTATGTAAAGTTGCCATTGGCCTTCAACTCCAGCAACTGAGTAAGGAAGGACGCCTGTATATTTGTAGTGACTGAGTATATTGATACACCATAGTAATGAATAACTTCACCATGCTTATAGAGATATTCAATGTCTCCTTTTTAGGTGCCCTTCTTTGCGAGGCATTGGAAAAACTCTGTGGTTGAATCTGTGTTTGAAATGCACTGCTAAACTGAGGAACCTTACAGATAATTGTATGTGTGGGGTGCAGAGATGAGGTAGTTGTCAAAAAATTATATGTTAAACACTATTATTGTACACAGAGCGAATCCATGCAACTTATTATGTGACTTGTTAAGCAAATGTTAACTCCTGAACTTTTTTAGTCTTTCCATAGCAAAGGAGTTGAATACGTATGAACTCAAAACATGTTTTATTCATTTGTAAAACGTTCAATAAACATCATTCCACTTTGAAATTATGGGGTATTGTGTGTAGGCCAGTGACCAACAAATCTCAATTTCATCCATTTTAAATTCAGTTGTAACACAACAAAATGTTGAAAAAGTCAAGGGGTGTGAATACTTTCTGAAGGCACTGTATCTAGAACCAAAAAGGGTTCTTACATTTACATTACATTTAAGTCATTTAGCAGACGCTCTTATCCAGAGCGACTTAAAAATTGGTGCATTCACCTTATGACATCCAGTGGAGCAGCCACTTTACAATAGTGCATCTAAATCTTTTAAGGGGGGTGAGAAGGATTACTTTATCCTATCCTAGGTATTCCTTAAAGAGGTGGGGTTTCAGGTGTCTCCGGAAGGTGTGGCGGAGGTGTGTCTACAAATACACTGTATTCTGACCTTGACTTAATTCCCTAATAATTCCACCCCCTTTACGCATGAGGAAACCTAGAATAAGGTCTAGCGAACCTACCGGTTCCATGTGGAAAAAGCATCTACTTTATTTTTGAAATGTATAAATAACACTATTCTCCATGCACTAGGTAAATGATTAATCCGTTTGGGTAAGGGCAATGTAAATATAAAATTACACTGGAGACAAATTTAGGTAGGTATTCCTTAAAGAGGTGGGGTTTCAGGTGTCTCCGGAAGGTGGTGATTGACTCCGCTGTCCTGGCGTCGTGAGGGAGTTTGTTCCACCATTGGGGGGCCAGAGCAGCGAACAGTTTTGACTGGGCTGAGCGGGAACTGTACTTCCTCAGTGGTAGGGAGGCGAGCAGGCCAGAGGTGGATGAACGCAGTGCCCTTGTTTGGGTGTAGGGCCTGATCAGAGCCTGGAGGTACTGAGGTGCCGTTCCCCTCACAGCTCCGTAGGCAAGCACCATGGTCTTGTAGCGGATGCGAGCTTCAACTGGAAGCCAGTGGAGAGAGCGGAGGAGCGGGGTGACGTGAGAGAACTTGGGAAGGTTGAACACCAGACGGGCTGCGGCGTTCTGGATGAGTTGTAGGGTTTAATGGCACAGGCAGGGAGCCCAGCCAACAGCGAGTTGCAGTAATCCAGACGGGAGATGACAAGTGCCTGGATTAGGACCTGCGCCGCTTCCTGTGTGAGGCAGGGTCGTACTCTGCGGATGTTGTAGAGCATGAACCTACAGGAACGGGCCACCGCCTTGATGTTAGTTGAGAACGACAGGGTGTTGTCCAGGATCACGCCAATGTTCTTAGCGCTCTGGGAGGAGGACACAGTGGAGTTGTCAACCGTGATGGCGAGATCATGGAACGGGCAGTCCTTCCCGGGAGGAAGAGCAGCTCCGTCTTGCCGAGGTTCAGCTTGAGGTGGTGATCCGTCATCCACACTGATATGTCTGCCAGACATGCAGAGATGCGATTCGCCACCTGGTCATCAGAAGGGGGAAAGGAGAAGATTAATTGTGTGTCGTCTGCATAGCAATGATAGGAGAGACCATGTGAGGTTATGACAGAGCCAAGTGACTTGGTGTATAGCGAGAATAGGAGAGGGCCTAGAACAGAGCCCTGGGGACACCAGTGGTGAGAGCACGTGGTGAGGAGACGGATTCTCGCCACGCCACCTGGTAGGAGCGACCTGTCAGGTAGGACGCAATCCAAGCGTGGGCCGCGCCGGAGATGCCCAACTCGGAGAGGGTGGAGAGGAGGATCTGATGGTTCACAGTATCGAAGGCAGCCGATAGGTCTAGAAGGATGAGAGCAGAGGAGAGAGAGTTAGCTTTAGCAGTGCGGAGCGCTCCGTGATACAGAGAAGAGCAGTCTCAGTTGAATGACTAGTCTTGAAACCTGACTGATTTGGATCAAGAAGGTCATTCTGAGAGAGATAGCGGGAGAGCTGGCCAAGGACGGCACGTTCAAGGGTTTTGGAGAGAAAAGAAAGAAGGGATACTGGTCTGTAGTTGTTGACATCGGAGGGATCGAGTGTAGGTTTTTTCAGAAGGGGTGCAACTCTCGCTCTCTTGAAGACGGAAGGGACGTAGCCAGCGGTCAGGGATGAGTTGATGAGCGAGGTGAGGTAAGGGAGAAGGTCTCCGGAAATGGTCTGGAGAAGAGAGGAGGGGATAGGGTCAAGCGGGCAGGTTGTTGGGCGGCCGGCCGTCACAAGACGCGAGATTTCATCTGGAGAGAGAGGGGAGAAAGAGGTCAGAGCACAGGGTAGGGCAGTGTGAGCAGAACCAGCGGTGTCGTTTGACTTAGCAAACGAGGATCGGATGTCGTCGACCTTCTTTTCAAAATGGTTGACGAAGTCATCTGCAGAGAGGGAGGAGGGGGGGGATTCAGGAGGGAGGAGAAGGTGGCAAAGAGCTTCCTAGGGTTAGAGGCAGATGCTTGGAATTTAGAGTGGTAGAAAGTGGCTTTAGCAGCAGCGACAGAAGAGGAAAATGTAGAGAGGAGGAAGTGAAAGGATGCCAGGTCCGCAGGGAGGCGAGTTTTCCTCCATTTCCGCTCGGCTGCCCGGAGCCCTGTTCTCAGGAGAACCCATTGAAGAACCACTTTTGGTTCCAGGTTGAACCCTTTCCAAAGAGGGTGGAACCCAAAATAGTTCTACCTGGACCCAAAAAGCGTTAACTTATGGGGACAGTTGCAGAACCCTTTTGGAAGTATTTTTTCTAAGAGTGTAAGTATAGTGATAACATTGTATCGTTAGATCCCTGGCAATTCCCAGCCCTAGAAGTCACCTTCAGAGTTTCGGAGCAAGGGGCTGGTTTGAGATTCACTGCCTATACCCCTCTCCCTTAACCACTATTACGATTTCACACTATTGCCCAACTCTCACACACTCCTTCTAATTTCTTTCTCTCCATCCCTCTCCTTCACTCCTTATCTCTCACCCTTCACCCGTCTCCCTCTTCCTCATCCTTCCCTATATCCATGTCTCTATCGCTCTCTCTCTCTCTCTCTCTCTGTTTCTCTCGCTCTCATTTTCCCACCTGCCACAGTACTCCCACATCCCACTTCCCTTCCTGACCTCCCAAAAATGTCAGAGCAAGACTCTATGGGCCTCTCTGGACTCTGTAGAGTGAACAGACTGGCTGGCACACATACCACACACGTACACATACATACACACACACACGCAAGCGCAAGCACGCACGCGTGTACACACACACACACACACACACACACACACACACACACACACACACACACACACACACACACACACACACACACACACACACACACACACACACACACACACACACACACTCTTCCTCTCATAATGAGCCTCCAAATAGCAGAGCTGTCTAAATTGAGAGAAGAAAGAGTGCTTATTCGCTCAGAGATGAAAGGTGATATTTCCTCCTTTCCAAAGGTCAACAGAGATCATTGTGTTTCTTTCCCCTAACCTTCTCCTTTCAAAAGGGCCGATCATTAAACACAATATTTACCTTGACATTTGACACTTTTTCCAAATTGTTTTGAACTCTCAGTATGTAAGAGAAAATGTGAGGCAAAACAAGAGAGAGGCAGAGCTTCTTTCGCTAACTAAATGTAGAATGTAATCAGTTTAAATGAATATTCTGAAAGTGTGTTATATTTATTCTAGCCCTTATTGCTTTACCTGCTGAACCCAGAACATAATAACCAGACTGAAGCATGGTTGTCTTCCCTACCATTACCCTCCTTATGCCTTATTTCATCCCACAGCATCTAATCCCTATGAAGTGCACTATTATACTACATAGGGCTCTGGTCAAAAGTAGTGCACTATGTAGAGAACAGAGTGCCATTTTGGATTGATTTTAGCTACCAGTCAGCTCTTTCCAGCTCCCAGTAACGGTTCATTGCCTTTTCCTCCCTGCGCAGCACTAACCTAGTCTGAGCCCTGAAACATATGGGAGCGCTCCAACAGCCGTCAACATGATCGATGTGACATCACATCCGCCAGTCATCATCGCCACACGACGCTCCTAACAACGGGACGGAAGCTCGCCTAACAACGGGGAGACTGGTCATACTGTTCATGCCACATTTGCATTTTAGTATCTCAGCAATATTTAATCCATTAGGTATCCTCCCGGGCCTATTGAGGGAAAGTTAATTTGCTAACGAAGGCTGGATTAACGACAGTTGGATTATACCAACGTTATTCACAATGAGACAGGAGATGGTGGGATTAAACACCAGGACTGACACTCGGGGGCTTCACACTGGCAGGACTCATACATCCACAACCATCTCATACAGTATTAGCCTGGTCGCAGATCTGTTAGTGGTGTTTTGGCAACTCCTATGCTTGAGTTGGCAAGACAGCACAAACTGATCTTGGACCAGTCTAATCTTGTATGGATTCATACTCACACAAACTAGCTAGCCATAGCATCGTTAAACTATGTACTAATCCTGTATAATGAAGTTCCAAGATTATAACAGCTAGCTGGAGGAATTTTCAGCCAAATATGACTGATGGCTAAATACGGAGACGGCTAATTTTCTCAGATTAGCACTAATCTTAGATTGAGAAAAACCAGAGTACCTCGCAGCTAACGCTTCTTAGATTAACCAGGGGAGAGTGATAAATAGCTGACCGCCTGTCAGAGTCTTGAAGCCAACGCTTTCAGTTGAGCCATCATCCTCAGATTGTGAATTAGCTGACCTAACCCCTGCAGGCTAACACTCTCAGATTAGCTGGCCGTGACAGAAGCACAGAAACATGGCTGATGCTGCTGAAAAGTCAAGGCATCGCCACCAGTCATTCAGGCTTACGTCTGCATCAAGGTATCTGCTAGGAGAATGTACACTGATCATGAGAAGTTAATGAGTTTAGAGGAAGAGAGAACTCTACTTTAATCTTAACAGGAATTGGATTGAGTTAATGGGTTAACAGCAGAGGATGCACACAAGCATGTAGGCACATGCATACACACACACACGCACGCACAAGCACACACACACACACACACACAAACAAACACACACACACACACTGCCCTTACAAGGAGCAATGAGTAATGATATTGTCTCTATATTTCTCCCCACCCTAGTGTGCCCTGTGAGGGGGTGGAGCAGGAGCGTTGGCAGAGGGAAGACGGTTCCTCCCAGCTTCCCCCCTGGGCCGCTCTGGAGAGAGGAGGATAGAGGGGTGTTCAAGGGTATCTGTCAATATCTTACTCTACTACCTCAGGAAGAAGGAGGGGAAAAAAGAGCAAGAGAACCAAACGCAGAGGCTTCTGAAGTCAAATGAGTGCTAGCGTAGGACATCTTGAAGTGATTTTCAAACGTGTTGCTACAAAACATGAGCTTGGTGGACAGGGAGACAGGCAGGCAGGCCCAGAAGCCTTTTCCCTCACTGCAGAGAGTGAACATAGAAACACACCGCCTGGTGGAACTGCCTGGCTAGCTGTTTCACATGAGGGCTAAATGCCTTAGAGACAAAAAATACAGCACAAACTACCTACTGTAAATTTCATGCACAGTACACTAAAGATACATATTAAATGGAGTGAGCAGGCTCTACTGACAGCAGAGATGTGAGCAATACCTTTTGGTTTGTTCCACAGTCATTGGTTTGATCAAAAACAGACAGAAGTAGGACACTGACGCTTACATTAACCTACATACACCTGATCTGTAGTCCCTTCCAGTCACCTGATAGGAACACGGTGGTGGCAGTCTATTTTCACAGAATCTCAGAAATGCCACATTCATTTCAATGATGGATACATTTTAGAGAAGAATAGGCCTAAAGTTGAACAAGAAATAACAATTGTTTACTCAGAGAGACGTAAATGTATTTCTATGTGACAGTATTGTGACCGAAGACGTACAGTCGTGGCCAAAGGTTTTGAGAATGACACAAATATGAATTTGCTGCCTCAGTTTGTATGATGTCAATTTGCATATACTCCAGAATGTTATGAAGGGTGATCAGATTAATTGCAATAAATTGCAGCCCTGCCACAAAAGGACCAGCTGACATCATGTCAGTGACTCCCTTGTTAACACAGGTGTGAGTGTTGACGAGGACAAGGCTGGAGATCACTCTGTCATGCTGATTGAGTTTGAATAACAGACTGGAAGCTTCAAAAGGAGGGTGGTGCTTGGAATCATTGTTCTTCCTCTGTCAACCATGGTTATCTGCAAGGAAACACGTGCCATCATCATTGCTTTGCACAAAAAGGGCTTCACGGACAAGGATATTGCTGCCAGTAAGATTACACCTAAATCAACCATTTATCGGATCATCAAGAACTTCAAGGAGAGCGGTTCAATTGTTGTGAAGAAGGCTTCAGGGCGCCCAAGAAAGGCCAGCAAGTGCCAGGACTGTCTCCTAAAGTTGATTCAGCTGCAAAGATTTTTGGAGGATGGCCTGGTGTCAAGAAGGGCAGCAAAGATGCCACTTCTCTCCAGGAAAAACATCAGGGACAGACTGATATTCTGCAAAAGGTACAGGGATTGGACTGCTGAGGACTGGGGTAAAGTCATGCCAACAGCAAAGCATCCTGAGACCATTCATGTGTGGGGTTGCTTCTCAGTCAAGGGAGTGGGCTCACTCACAATGTTGCCTAAGAACGCATCCATGAATAAAGAATGGTACCAACACATCCTCCGATAGCAACTTCTCTCAACCATCAAGGTACAGTTTGGTGACAAACAATGCCTTTTCCAGCATGATGGAGCATCTTGCCATAAGGAAAAAGTGATAACTAAGTGGCTCGGGGATCAAATTTTTACATCCGGATGAAAAGCGTGCCCAAAGTAAACTGCCTGCTACTCAGGCCCAGAAGCTAGGATATACATATATACATATTGGTAGATTTGGATAGAAAACACTCAAAAGTTTGTTAAAATAATGTCTGTGAGTATAACAGAACTGCAATGGCAGGCGAAACCCCAAGGACAAACCATCCCCCCCTCCCTACAAAAGAATCAGTCTTCTACTGATTTCAATGGCTGGCACTTTTATAATAGGGTGAAATTGTGCCCGATTGCAGTTCCTAGGGCTTCCACTAGATGTCAACAGTCCTTAGAAAGAGTTTCAGGCTGTTTTCTTTTTAATTAGCCAGAAATTGTAGTTTTCTTGGTGGCTCCCATTTTGGCTGTAGTGTTTCCTAGCGTGTGAATGAGAGCTCGCTCTTTGGTATTTTTCTCCGGTAAAGACAATAACGATTCTCCGTCTTACATTTTATCTTTTATTTGCGTATTAGGGTACCTAAGGTTTGATTATAAACGTTGATTGACTTGTTTGGATAAGTTTATTGGTAACGTTTGGGATTCATTTTGTATGCATTTTGAAGGAGGGAAACCGAATGGATTATTGACTGAAGCGCGCCAGCTAAACTGAGTTTTTATGGATATAAAGAAGGAGTTTATCGAACAACAGGGCCATTTGTAATGTAACTGGGACCTTTTGGAGTGCCAGCAGAAGGTCTTCAAAGGTAAGGCATATATTATATCGCTATTTCTGACTTTCGTGTCGCAACTCCCTGGTTGAAAACGATTTGTTATGCATTTGTGTGCTGGGCGCTGTCATCAGATAATCGCATGGTTTGCTTTCGCCATAAAGCCTTTTTGAAATCTGACACAGCGGCTGGATTAACAACAAGTTAATGTCTTATGGCTGGGGGCAGTATTGAGTAGCTTGGATGCATAAGGTAGGTTCGCAGGCAAAAACCTGAGAAAGAATCCAACCAGGAAGTGGGAAATCTGAGGTTTGTAGTTTTTCAAGTCATTGCCGATCGAATATACAGTGTCTATGGGGTCATATTGCACTTCCCAAGGCTTCCACTAGATGTCAACCGTCTTTGGAATCTACTGTGAGGCTTCTACTGTGAAGGAGGGGGGAAAGAGAGCTGATTGAGTCAGGGGTCTGGCAGAGTGCCATGAGCTGATCACGAGCGTTCACATGAGAGCGACCTGCGTTCCATTGCATTTCTACAACCGGAATTTTCCGGTTGAAACATTATTTAGGGTGTATGATAAAAACATCCTAAAGATTGATTCTATACTTTGTTTGACATGTTTCTACGAACTGTAATATGACTTTTCGTCTGAACTTTCACCTGGCCTTGCCCGCGCCTCGTGAGTTTGGATTGTGTACTAAACACGGAAACAAAAAGGAGGTATTTGGACATAAATTATGGACTTCATCGAACAAATCAAACATTTATTGTGGAACCGAGATTCATGGGAGTGCATTCTGATGAAGATCATCAAAGGTAAGTGAATATTTATAATGCTATTTCTGACTTCTGTTGACTCCACAACATGGCGTATATCTGTTTTGGTCTCTGAGCGCTGTACTCAGATTATTGCATGGTGTGATTTTTCGGTAAAGCTTTTTTGAGATCTGACACAGCAGTTGCATTAAGGAGAAGTTTATCTAAAGTTCCATGCACAACACTTCTATTTCCATCAACATTTATGATGAGTATTTCTGTAAATTGATGTGGCTCTCTGCAAAATCACCGGATGTTTTGGAAGCAAAACATTACTGAACGTAACGCGCCAATGTAGATTTTTGGATATAAATATGAACTTTATCGAACAAAACATACATGTATTGTGGAACATGAAGTCCTATGAGTGTCATCTGATGAAGATCATCAAAGGTTAGTGATTCATTTTATCTCTATTTCTGCTTTTTGTGACTCCTCTCTTTGGCTGGAAAAAAGTGCAGACCTAACAAAATCGTTTGGTGTGCTTTTGTCGTAAAGCCTTTTTGAAATCGGACACTGTGGTGGGATTAACAACAAGTTTATCGTTAAAACAGTATAAAATACTTGTATGTTTGAGGAATTTTAATTATGAGATTTCTGTTGTTTTGAATTTGGCGCCCTGCACTTTCCCGTTAGCGGGATCTAAGCCATAAGAAGTTTTAAGCTTTATTTTGATGTTTTGCACTTGTGATTTCATGAAAGTTTAATATTTATAGTAATTTAAATTGAATTTGGCGCTCTGCAATTTCACCGGAAGTTTTCGAAATGGGCGCTATCGTCCCACTGATCTGCAAGAAGTTAATCCCATTGAGAACTCAAGAGGCGGCTGGACAAAAAAAAAACTACAAATTCTGACAAACTCCAAGCATTGATTATGCAAGAATGGGCTGCCATCTTTCAGCATGTGTCCCAAAAGTTAATTGACAGCATGCCAGGGCGGATTGCAGAGGTCTTGAAAAAGAAGGGTCAACACTGCATATATTGACTCTGCATCAACTTCATGTAATTGTCAATGAAAGCCTTTGACACTTATGAAATGCTTGTAATTACATTTCAGTATTCCATAGTAACATCTGACAAAAATATCTAAAGACACTGAAGCAGCAAACTTTGTGAAAAAGTATATTTGTGTCATTCTCAAAACTGTACATATGGAACTTGTTGTGTACAGTAGTCATGGTGATGTAGCCAATAGAAACATTTGGGGAGCTGACACCACAACTGTTTGTGGCATAATCTAGCCATCCTAATCAGACCAGAGGAGAACCACAAACCAGCCAGGAGACCACCCACAGAGGCAGAAAGAAAGAGAGAGAGATAGATAATGTAGAAAGAGGGGAAAGGAGAGAGAGAGAGAGAGAGAGAGAGAGAGAGAGAGGGAGAGAGAGGGGGAGAGAGAGAGAGAGAGAGACAGAGAGTGAGAGAGAATGTAGAAAGAGGAGAAAGGAGAGAGAGAGAGAGAGACAGAGAGAGAGAGGGAGAGATAGAGAGTGAGAGAGAGAGAGAGACAGAGAGAGAGAGAGAGAGAGAGAGAGAGAGAGAGAGAGAGAGAGAGAGGGGGAGGGAGGGATGGAGTGGAAGAGAAAGAGAGCAATTAGGGGCAACATTCCCTGTGTGTGTGTGTGTGTGTGTGTGTGTGTGTGTGTGTGTATGTGTGTATATGAGTAGGATCTGCTTAATGTCTGAGTGAAGTCAACTCTACATCTGCTGCATTTCTGGAGGACCAGACTCAAAGTGTAAAGCTCTACCTGCTCAACAAACAGACAACCTAAAGTAACCTAGGATCGAAAGCTTGCCTGTCTAGGAAAACACACAGACACACACACACACAAACACAATCACACACTTGAATATCTGTATACAATGAAGAGACCCTCGAGCTCCTCTGCAGTGCAACAGGACAGTTGGTTAACTATACCCTCCAGAAAACATCTACCCTGGCTCACAGAGAGGGATACTCCAACCCTACAGAATGCCCCTAAAATGTCTCAGCGCTGAAAGAAATTGAGAAGAGCTAGTGTCTCAGAGAGAGTAGGTTCTGGTTTCAGAAACTATTCCTCTGACCTACTCTAACGTAATCTCATTCAGATTCCTTCCTTATCGTTCCCTCCCTACCACAGCTTAAAACTTTATTTAATAATATTCGCTGTCTGATAGTATGGCTAAGCAGCTTACAGAGAGGAAGGTTAGCAGCACAGTGAGCGAAAAGTGTGAAATGAAATCCTGCCGTGATTAAAGCCGGATGATTCCAGTGGGAATATTCAACATGCGGTACAGAACGGGAAGAAACCTCTGGGAATCATCTCTCTCTCCCGGGAACTACAGAGACCATAGAAATCAGTGAGACGTCAGTCGTCCTCTGTTCACATTATAAGAACTCACAGGTTTGGTTTCACTCTATTTAAAAGCATATGGATCCTACCTGTTCTAATCTGCAGTTTAAGTTATAGCGGTTCCAGTCCTACTTATAGATGAATGGTGGATATGAAGTATATGCATCTGTCAGAGTGACAGGATCCACAATCTCCCAGTAGAGCTATAGTATATGATATCAACTACTGCACTGACTGCAGTGAAACATCACCTCTGCAAGGCCTCTCAGAACAACAAAAGGTGTGATATTTCTGAACCTGACTATGATCCTGAAAGACAATATATGTCATCTTTGATTATTTTATTTGAGTCCTTGACGATAACATTAAAGAGTGTTCGCCATACGTTGTTGCCCACGGTGATTCGAACCGGGAGAGGGACGTTATCTAGATTCCCGATGACCTTTGACCCTGTCCCTTATCTAGGAGATGCAGGGGACGGGAACCATGGGGCTTGGGGATGGGGAGGACGGTAATCTTGAGACACATCCAGGGGCAGGAAGGGTGACATTGGCGAGCGCACCGCTAGGTGAATCGATAAGCCATGGGCGGCACCTGTGTGTGTTATCAGTGTGCGTGTGCGCGTGTCTTATCAATGTTAGGGTGAAGGAAGGTTGTAATCAACACCATGGTGTTTCAAACCGCAGGCCACTACTGGTCTCCTGGTACTCTCCTCTTCTCCTCTCTTCCTTAGCCTCCATGGCCCTTACTCGTTCTTTTTGATCTTTCCTCCTGACTTATTCACAGAGATATGGCCTTTATTTTTCATTTCCACCCCTTTGTAGCTCAACAGTTATTGAATTAATGTGGAGATTTACTTGAACAACATTATAGGACATGAAAGTCAATGGGACCTCAAAGCAGGAACCAGTGAGTCAATCCCGCTAATCAACGCTACCGCACCCGCATGTTATCAATGTAGAACATTGATTGGATTTTTCAAAGTCATCAAAATATGCTGTTTTAATTGAACTTTGAACAACGAAGAGTTTAACCAAAAATCAACGAGGGTGTTTGTAGCTTGCGTTTTCTAAGCATTTTGAATTATGAATGGGAAGTGTTTTAAGCGAATAACAATTACCACTGACCTTGGCTTAGAGACAGATGTGCGCGCTCGTGGGAAAACCGCTGGATGTATGTCGAGACAATATGACAATGTCATCAGGTTCTGACAGCATTTCAAACTTAATTAATGGTGTTAGACAAACATCCAATACAAGCTATTCAAACACCTATGTCACACCTCTGTGGCTATGTCACTCAGGACAAATATGACATACATCCACAAAGTTCCAGCTGCCCCTCCTCCTCTCCTCTCTTAACCACCAGCGTAATTCCAACCAGTTTCTAACAACAAACATTTGTGCTCTGAGATAGAATGCAAGGCTAAAGTCTTGGTAAAGAACTGGAGTTCTGAGGAGTCAGCAAGTGTGAGAGGGAGAGAGAGATAAATCCATGGTCTATCTGGGTGTTCTGCTGGGCTGAGTCCGTCCCCAAGCATCACCAAGGCAGAATACCCCACCTAGCAGTCCTTAACTATGACCCAACCATCCCTACATCCCCTGACAGAGGAAAAACTCACTCTTCCAGGCATCTCTCTTCTCTACATTTCTCTCCCTCCGCCCTTGACACGCTAACATTCTAAGGCCTGGTGAATGGCTCCGGCCGATACCATACTGCTATTCAAGGAGTGACTGACTGCTAGTGATGACATAAAAGATGTTGACACAGATGACAGGAGAGCACTGTTCCTCCCTTTATAAAACCTTCAGATAACTCCCAAGGACCAAAAGGTGATTTGTTTCCTGTGAAATAAATGACATATTTTCCATCCGGTTCAGTCTTAATGGCTCCTCCACTAATATCGCTGGAGTCTTTAATGTGATCGATGAAGACGCTTATTGCATTCATTTTTGATCCTGACACCAAACACTTTCAATTATTCTATGTGCCAGACTCCAATTCTGCTGAGAATAGATAATTAAGTTCTCGTGCGACAGAGACAGAGAGAGAAGAGAGAGAGAGAGAGAAAGGGAGAGAGAGAGAGAGAGAGAGAGCGAGAGCGAGAGAGAAAAAAAAGAGAAAACAAGGAAGGAAAAAATAATTATTAATAGCCAGAAATAATTGAAGACCTTGGCCTTAATCTAACAATATTTTGCAATTGTCATTATACAGAAGTTATTGTTTGCATTGCTACACATTTTAATTTATCTGTGTGCATACAATGTGTGAAGTGAAGACAAAGCGACACTCATGGAACTCGGCTTACATGTTAACTAAAATTGGATTGAGTCCATGGGGCAGCAGCTGAGGACGTGTGCGTGCTAGCACACACGCACACACACACAATTCTTTACAATCTGCACATTCTAATGGCTCAACATGATGCCTCCTGAGACTTCCTCTTAAGTAGAGGCCATTTCAGCATTCCAGTGTGTGTGTGTGTGTGTGTGTGTGTGTGTGTGTGTGTGTGTGTGTGTGTGTGTGTGTGTGTGTGTGTGTGTGTGTATTTCAGCGTCCCAGAGTTCTCTAACAGCCTTCTGTAATAGAACAGTCAAACCCACAGCAGTGTTATTTAACATTCAGCCAGGCCACACAGCACAGCGCCTGTGTTTCCACTAGGAGAGGGGAGCAAGGAGAAAGAGAGAGAGAGAGGTAGGGAGATGAAAAGAGAGATTGAGTGGCAGGGAGAGAGAAAGAGAGAGAGAAAGACAGAGACAGAGAGAGATTTAAGAGAGATATAAGAGAGAAGGAATCAGAGAGATAGGAGCAGGATGGGGAGAAAGAGCGACAAAGACACAGAGAAAGAGTGAGAGAGAAGAGGAGAGAGGGACAGAGAGAAGAGGGGAGAGGGGGATAAAGACTGCTGTGGATGACTGGTCTCTTTCTGTGCCATATACAGTCACATTACCTTGGAGCAACCATTTAATATCAAGACAAACTAACAGGGTACTGTTGATAACTCTTCAGGCAGTGTAGTAGGCTAGCTACTCTGGGTACATTTTAATCAGACTCGTGGTGTTCTGCCCATGATGAATATGCATCAGCTGAACAATGTAGCAAACAATGGACCCTTCTTTAAGACACAAACACACGCCGGCTAATTCCTCTCCTTACTGGTCCCTCAGAGACATCCTGGTGCTGCACAGGAAATAGTTATTTTTCTTTCCTAAATTCTTTAAATTGTTTCCCTGGCGGCAGAGACCATTTATAGCCAATGGTCCGGGTTATTTCCCAGGGCACGGGCTTCTTGGAGTGGTCCGGTTCACATTATTTCACCACAAAAGTCCCAGTAGCATAAACTGGATGGACTGGTGGTGGAGATATATCTAATCTATGTTCATCAGCATAATCACAGGAAACATAACTAATGCCAATGTTAAATAACTTTATATACAGCCATTTTATATACAGCTAGACTCCAGTGCCAACACAAATAATGACTTGTGCAAAGCCCCTGTGATGACAAAGTCTTAAAAAGAGCATAATCACTTCCTCAGTGCAACCACAGAGCTGAGACTGCAGATTACAATACAAGAGAGTGAGAGAGGGAGGGAGAGAGAAAGAGTGAAAAAAGAGGGAAATTGGGAAAGAGAAAGAGGGAGAGAGAGTGAGAAAGAGAGAGAGAGAGACACCAAATAATGCATGCAGAGCTAAATTTAGGTCGATACCGCTAATGATCAAAATCCAGAAAAGAGCCGTTAAATTCTACAACCACCTAAAAGGAAGCGATTTCCAAACCTTCCATAACAAAGCCATCTCCTACAGAGAGATGAACCTGGGGAGGAGTCCCCTAAGCAAGCTGGTCCTGGGGCAGAACAGCAACACAATTAGACCCAATCAAATCATGAGAAAACAAAAAGATAATTACTTGACACATTGGAAAGAATTAACAAAAAACAGAGCAAACTAGAATGCTATTTGGCCCTAAACAGAGAGTACAGAGTAGCAAAATACCTAACCATTGTGACTGACCTAAACCTAAGGAAAGCTTTAACTATGTACAGACTCAGTGAGCATAGCCTTGCTATTATTGAGAAAGGCCGCCGTAGGCAGACCTGGCTCTCAAGAGAAGACAGGCTATGTGCACACTGCCCACAAAATGAGGTGGAAACTGAGCTGCACTTCCTAACCTACTGCCAAATGTATGACCATATTAGAGATACATATTTCCCTCAGATTACTCAGATCAACAAAGAATTAGAAAACAAACCCATTTTTGATAAACTCCCATATTCTTTGGGTGAAATACCACAGTGTGCCATCACAGCAGCAAGATTTGCAACCTGTTGCCACAAGGGCAACCAGTGAAGAACAAACACCATTGTAAATACAACCCATATTTACGTGTATTTATTTTCCCTTTTGTACTTTAACTATTTGCACATAATATGACATTTGTAATGTCTTTATTCTTTTGGAACTTTTGTGAGTGTAATGTTTACTGTAGATTGTTATTATTATAACTTTTTAAAAACTTTTTATTATTATTTAGCTCACTTGCTTTGGCAATGTAAACATATGTTTTCCATGCCAATAAAGTCCTTAAATAGAATTGAATTGAGAGAGAGAGAGAAAGAGCTTAGTCAGAGCCAGGGGTGGGCTTAGTGATTTGGAGGCCCCCGTCAAAGGCCAGTCTGTATTACCTTTTAATGTGCCATGAACACAACCAGTCATGTTTTTATCTGATTGTCAAATAATCACTTCAAAAGTAGGTTACCTTCACACGTTCATCCAAAATAATTCCAGCATCCGAACAGTGCACTGTGCACCCACCAACTTTCCTTCAATTCAATAGAGGCTGAAATGATCTCCCCGGCAAAAGCATCTGAGCTAGCGAAACAGCAGCCCTCTGTGTTACTATATGTAGCCCATGTATCTGATGCTGTCTGGCCAAAACAAAGTATGACATGCCAGACAGAGTCAGATAAATGGGCTACACATACTGTACATGTCCTCTGCTTAGATGACGATGGCAGTTTTATCAGCAGCACCTGCCTTTTTACTGAAGAAATGTGTATTGTATCCTCTTAGAGTCCGAGGACAAAGGGCTGAGTCGAGAACCAGTCTTCCCTAAATAGCAAAATGGGGTGGAGACCAGATGTAAATCAGTGATGCCTCACTACACGTCAAATCAATCAAATGCCTTGCTTGGGGGGAGCGCCAATAGTGCTCACTAAATTAGTGTTGTATGTGCAACCGTGCATGGTGAAGATGGCCAGGAAATCGCTGATTGAAATCTCCATCAATATACAGTATGTCGATGTATTTGGATTGTGTATTGAGCACACTTCTGACAAAACGGTTTCCCCCCAGGTTTTCTTCCATTTTCTGCCATGTTGCAAACGAGCATACGGACCAACTCTCTGCAAAATGTGTCCTATCCAGTCAGAAAACAGTGCCGAACATAACACCTGGCAGCAACGGGCCTGTGGGCAAGGGTTCTTGAAAAGTAACATCCAATCAAAATATTGCCGCTGGGAGCCAACATTCAAACTGTTTTTGCAATACAAAATTCTCCACACAGCGATACGATTTTGGAGGTATGGCAACGTGAGACTACTACTAAGGGGGGGGTAAGAAATTATTAGAATATTATTTAAAAAATGTATGGCCAGCTCATGAGGTCCATTGATGATGTGAGGGCTGAGGCAATTGCCTCTTCTGCCTAATGGTAAGTCCACCAGTGGTCAGAGGAAGGTTAGAGTTCTGCTTCTCTATACAAAAGCATGGAAAGGAGATGCTCATTATGAACTGAGAGGTGGCCACAGCAGTGATAGGTAGAGAGGGACAAGGAGAAAGAGAGAGAGAGAGCAGCAGGGAGTAATTGCCCATCACTCTTATAATCTGTGTAGGGATAGGCAAGAATACAGGGACATGGGAGGAGCGGACATCCCCAGAGATTTAACAGAGGTAGAAAAACAGCTTATCATGACTCTTGTGTGCATCAGTTGTGCTGGGCTACACTACACAGCTTCTAAAATCTTTACAACTTGGGACGTAGTCACATTTCATAATATCCTTGTCCCAAATCTTTCCTTTCTTCCATCCTCAACCCCAGGACGTGGCTGCTCCCATTAAACAATGATTCCCTAGTTGATCCTGCCCTGCGTTTCTCGGTTGTCGTGGGGGAAAAATGCTGACACGCAAACAGTGAGCTGCTTTGTAAGTGTGCACATTATTATGGGCAGAACATTTTTTTTTAAATCCGGAGGCGCAGAATATGAACTTATTATGAAATAGTAACGATAATATGAAATTATATTTTTGGTTTCTGTCATGGTAGGACGCAGATGTAATATTGGTGGAGTTTGTTTTGCATGGCCCGGTGCCCCGGGTGGGTGGAGATTTCACTTAAAGACCAATGGAATGAGCAAACTGCGCTCATCTGAGGCACGTAAAAGGAACTTGCACATTGAAGGCAGCCAGGTTCTCTCCACAGCTCCACCAATCTGTCCTCCATCACCTCGGTCCACACGGTGTGTGTAGTTGTTACTTTCCTCTTTGCCATCATTGTTTTGGTCTCACATGTTGAGTGCTCATTGGCTATTGGCAGCATTCCTTGCCCAATCGCATCGTAGCACTGCTCATACTACAAGATGCACAACCTAAATGTGTCCCAAAAACGTTCAGGACATCCGACAGGGATCTGGAGAACGGAACAGCCATCGTCAGTGCGTCCTTGACCCACTCAAACTATGCAAGTCCTGACGTATTGATCCTAGCCCAAGTTCATAGGGTTTCACCCCGATCATGAAAATTTGTCTAGGATGGCAAAAAACGTGGGGAATTCATGGCATAATTGTGTAGTGTATGACCGGCATTAGTTTCAGCCTCCATTTGCAGAGCTGTTCAGATAGTTAATGCAATCCCTGGTTTGTCTGTACCATCACCGCCTTCATAAGCTGAACAGATAAGGTTATCATTAACCAAAGCAAGATCAGCAAACATTCACGCTGGCTGCTGTCTCCTCAGTCTCTCTACACCTTGTGTACTTGAATTTCCAACTGGAGAAGGGAAAGGCTTAGAGACCACAGGAGTTAAGCCTTATCTTTCACCAAGAACATCTCTTTAGATACCAATCTAAAGCACCGCATTGAGGGCTTGGGGGAAGAAAAAAAATCGATGTTACTTCAACTCAAAAGAGCAAGCAAGCAGAATTTCCCTGCCAACGCATTTAACATTTACATCCTAGTGTCTACGGCCTTATCGGCTTCCTCATCAACACACGCTCGCATGCACACACAGTCATGCACACGTACACACACACACACACACACACGCATTGTTATACTTGGGAAAACATTCGCTAATACTTTCATCATTCTGATGTTAGTTTCTCTGTCCACAGAATGTGTCTGGTTGGCTTCCTAGTGACAAACGCTGGCCCAGAGGACTGGAACTACTGAGATGATAGGACAGCCCTGATGCAGTACACATGAGCACATGAGCACATTACAAACCCTATCTAATGTCCGTTCATAGAAATAAACTACTGAACTGCACCACAGCATTGTCTGTCTATGAATTCAATCCATGATACCACACAATAAACACAATAAGCATTAACATCAAATATTGTTGTATTGCACTGAAAAAATGGGCCAATCATTTCACCAGCTGTTTCACTGGTTTTGAACTCACCTCATCAAAGCCACTGTCCTCTTTCTTGAAAGCTGAAAATAGAGAAAAGAAGAAAATCAGGCTCACATTGACGTCTTCTGAACAGGGAACAAAAACAGTGCCTACAACCAGTGTGCAATCACTTATAACCCACACACACACGCACAGTACGCACCCACACAGCCCTGTAATTGTGTCCTGATTTCCTATTTGTGTGATAAAGATGCTTATGCTTCCTTCATTAAGGTAGACACTCAGGCAGACAGTCCGAGGTCAATCAACATGATCCGACACTGGCAGCATTCAAAAGAAGAGTTTGTTTGTGCTTTATCAGACAGACCTTTCAGACACTGCACCATCTTTAGTAAACTAGTGAATGGCTGGGAACACACCTGGGATCACTTCAAATAGTATTTGAAATCTTTAAATATACTTTAGCTGTGCGTGATTGATCTTGCCTGGCGCAACGGAACCAATAGAATAGTCCCAAAAGAGGCCTCCCGGGTGGCGCAGTGGTCTGTGCCACCAGAGACTCTGGGTTCGCGCCCAGGCTCTGTCGGGAGGTCCATGGGGCGACGCACAATTGGCCTAGCGTCGTCCGGGTTAGGGAGGGTTTGGCCGGTAGGGATATCCTTGTCTCATCGTACAGTAGCGACTCCTGTGGCGTGCTGGGCGCAGTGCACGTGCTAACCAGGTCGCCAGGTGTACGGTGTTTCCTCCGACACATTGGCACGGCTGGCTTCCGGGTTGGATGCGCACTGTGTTAAGAAGCAGTGCGGCTTGGCTTGGATTGGGTTGTGTTTCGGAGGACGCATGGCTTTCGACCTTCGTCTCTCCTGAGCCCTTACGGGAGTTGAAGCGATGAGACAAGATAGTAACTACTAACAATTGGATACCACGAAATTGGGGAGAAAGGGGGGTAAAATAAATAAAATTTAAAATTAAAAAGAATAGTCCCAAAAGTACACACCCCACCCAAATGGCAGGCTTAAGCAAACGCTGTAAGTCATTTTGAAAGATTTCAAATCATATTTGAACCCAGGTGTGGCAGGGAGAGAGCAACACAACACTAGAAGCCCATTGGTGTGACTGAGGAGCTCTCGTCTTCTCTCGCCACTATAACTATAATCACAGGAAGTCATAGCGATTGCATTGGACAGCAATATCCTTCGTATTTATGAAAAGGAAGGTAAACAATGCTGTGTTGCCGGTGTGATTGTTTCCTCCTTGACAGCTAGATGTACTGTATGGTACATTCAGTGCCAACCAGATCTTATCTTCAGCATTGTTTTTAACTGTGAAAGACAAACCAATCCACATTGCCTGGGAGGAGTGCTGAAAAATGCTTTTTGGAAACATAGCCTACTAAATATCTCTTTAATTACAAATTTCTCATAATGAACTCAATAATTATCTGATTGGAGGGTATCACAACTAATCTGACACAATGAGACAGGGGAAGTTACAGATGGGAGTAACAGTATTTTGTTTGGCCTTGATGTGAAATGACTTATTCATGTCAATGGTATTGTTTTGAGGAAGAGTCATCTAGACGCGGAGCCATAAAATTGCGTCTTTCTCATCAGAGAACAGTGACACAGTAGGATCATTACAACTGCAGTAAATGGGAGTCAATACACAAGACATTGTTATTTAGTTCGAACACTCATTCACATACAAGTCTGATATATTGAACATTTCCAACACAGAACTAAACATGGACTCGTATTCAAGAACATAAATATAAAATACTATACAGTTGAAGTCGGAGGTTTACATACATCTAAGCCAAATAGAGTACATTTAAACTCAGTTTCACAATTCCTGACCTTTAATCCTAGTAAAAATTCCCTGTCTTAGGTCAGTTTGGATCACCATTTTATCAATGTGAAATGTCAGAATAATAGTAGAGAGAATGATTTATTTCAGCTTTTATTTCTTTCATCGCATCCTCAGTGGGTCTCTAGGAGACAGAACGCGTCTCCTTCCTGAGCGGTATGACGGCTGTGTGGTCCCATGGTGTTTATACTTCTGTACTATTGTTTGTACAGATGAACGTGGTACCTTCAGGCATTTGGAAATTGCTCCCATGGATGAACCAGACTTGTGGAGGTCTTGGCTGATTTCTTTTGATTTTCCCATGATGTCAAGCAAAGAGGCACAGAGTTTGAATGTAGGCCTTGAAATACATCCACAGGTACACCTCCAATTGACTCAAATGATGTCAATTAGCCTATCAGAAGCTTCTAAAGCCATGACATTATTTCCTGGAATTTTCCAAGCTGTTTAAAGGCATTCCCCAACTGGAGGCCCAAGGGGGATTTTATTTTTTATAATAAAATAATATGTTTATTATTATAATTATTGGACATAAAAGACAGCTCCAATTGATTATAATTTGAGAAATAGTTTCCAAAGTATTCCCACGCATAATGCAGAGATTTACAGTGTATGCGATCGTGAGCTAATATAAGCAAGGTTTGAAATGATTATGTTATAGTAAATTTTGTCACGTGTGCTCCCTCTCTGGCCTCCAGGTCCCCATGCTGCACACCTGTCACCATTGTTACACGCATCAGTGCATAATGAAATTGCCTCACCAAAGGGAAGCATCAGGGAGTGTTTAATTTTAAAAATAATTGTGTTGGAGGTGATGTCAGGTCCGGGTGTCAGAACCAGAGCTACCTGGGAGGCCTCAGCTGGTTTGTCGGATTCCCATGCCTCAGCGGGTTTGACGGGTTTCCCTGCCTCAGCGGGATCGATAGGCTACCATGCCTCAGTTGGCTCGACAGGCTACCATGCCTCAGCTGTCTCGACAGGCTCCCATGCCTCAGCTGTCTCGACAGGCTCCCATGCCTCAGCTGGCTCGACAGGCTCCCATGCCTCAGCTGGCTCGACAGGCTCCCATGCCTCAGCTGGCTCGACAGGCTCCCATGCCTCAGCTGGCTCGACAGGCTCCCATGCCTCAGCTGGCTCGACAGGCTACCATGCCTCAGCTGTCTCGACAGGCTACCATGCCTCAGCTGTCTCGACAGGCTACCATGCCTCAGCTGTCTCGACAGGCTACCATGCCTCAGCTGGCTCGACAGGATCCCATGCCTCAGCTGGCTCGACAGGATCCCATGCCTCAGCTGGCTCGACAGGCTCCCATGCCTCAGCTGGCTCGACAGGATCCCATGCCTCAGCTGGCTCGACAGGATCCCATGCCTCAGCTGGCTCGACAGGCTACCATGCCTCAGCTGGCTCGACAGGATCCCATGCCTCAGCTGGCTTGACAGGATCCCATGCCTCAGCTGGCTCGACAGGCTCCCATGCCTCAGCTGGCTCGACAGGATCCCATGTCTCAGCTGGCTCGACAGGCTACCATGCCTCAGCTGTCTCGACAGGCTACCATGCCTCAGCTGTCTCGACAGGATCCCATGCCTCAGCTGGCTTGACAGGATCCCATGCCTCAGCTGTCTCGACAGGCTACCATGCCTCAGCTGGCTCGACAGGATCCCATGCCTCAGCTGGCTCGACAGGATCCCATGCCTCAGCTGGCTCGACAGGCTTCCATGCCTCAGCTGGCTCGACAGGCTACAATTCCTCAGCTGGCTCGACAGGCTACAATTCCTCAGCCGGCTCATCAGACTCTCATGCCTCAGCCGGTTTATCAGGTTTCTGCGCCTCAGCAGAGGCGACCGGTCCGCTCCTGATCCCCGGGATCGTTCCTGTGGTTGGTGTCCTGCTGCTGGAGCCGAATGTGCCGGGGAGGGGGTACTGTCACGTGTGCTCCCTCTCCGGCCTCTAAGGTACCAGGCTGCTCATTATGGCGCACACCTGTCACCATCGTTATGCGCATCGGCGCATAATGACACTCACCTGGACTCCATCACCTCCTTGATTACCTGCCCTATATATGTCACTCCCTTTGGTTCCTTCCCTATATCTGTCTCTCCCATTGGTTCCTTCCCTATATATGTCACTTCCTTTGGTTCCTTCCCTATATCTGTCTCTCCCATTGGTTCCTTCCCTATTTCTGTCTCTCCCATTGGTTCCTTCCCTATATATGTCACTCCCTTTGGTTCCTTCCCTATATCTGTCTCTCCCATTGGTTCCTTCCCTATATCTGTCTCTCCCATTGGTATCATTGTATCATTGTTTCTGTTTCAGTTTCAGTTTCATGTCTGTGTGTTGTTTGTGTTTCTTGTTTTGTATTATGTTTTCATTTATTTATTAAACGATTCACTCCCTGAAATTGTTCCCGACTCTCAGTGCACGCGTTACAAATTTGCAGTCTACAAATTATTTGTAATTATGTTTCGGGCCCCTGTCCATCCCCTCAAGAAAAAAATCAGCCCATAGCTGAATCTAGTTGATGATCCCTGAAGTAGGCCAACAGTCTCATCCCAGCTAACCTCAGCTAATGTCAGAAGGCTGCATTGTCATAGCGATGTACTGGAAATACACAGTAACAGTTAAAAGACAAAGATAGAGTTGTGAGTTTGTAGATCCTACAGTAAATGACATGCAAGGTGGTAGCATAGCCTGGAATAGCAAGGTAGCATAAATAGCCTACAATCTGGGTCCCACATCAAATTCCCAACTCCATTTAGCATGATATGTTCCATTTCGTACATTGTAAAGTGGCTGTTCCACTGGATGTCATAAGGTGAATGCACCAATTTGTAAGTCGCTCTGGATAAGAGCGTCTGCTAAATGACTTAAATGTAAATGTAAATATGTATTAACTTGAGGATGTCCATCACCCATGTCTTATGATATGTTATGAATTACAATTTATATTATATATTACAAATTTGGAAAACATACAATGTTACAAATTAGCAAAACATATGATATGTTATGAATTCTGGCTAGGTAGCTAACGTTAGCTAGCTGGAAAAAAATAGCTGGGTTAGGGATTAAGGTTAGGGTTAAGTTTAAGAGTTAGGTTACAGGATTAAGGTTAGGGTTAACTAATTAAGGTTAGTTTTGGAGTTAGGGGAAGGGTTAGCTAACATGTTAAGAAGCTGCAAAGTAGCTAAAAAGTTGTAAGTAGCTGCAAAGTTGCTAATTAGCTCAAATTCTAAAGTTGTCCGTGATGAGATTCGAACTCGCAACCTTTCCACCCGACCAACCAGCCTACCTTCGTTTTTTTTTGCCTTAAGTAACAATATGTCTTGTGTAACCATACCAAAGGTAACATAATGGTCTAACTGGGGGTCCCAAATTTACGTTTACTATGTTACGTCTAGTCTATGAGACCAGGCTGAACTATGATGTGACATTGAGTGTGAGCGTATTACAGTTTTTCTCAATTGCTAAAACACAATTTCTGAAACCTTGCTCCATTTCCTGAAAACATTCAACACAAAACCTCATCTTCAAGCACTATTAACATAACCTCTGACTCCTCTTGCAAAATGAAACATTCGCCTCAAAACAGTTTGACCTGTGTTCAAAATCAAACACTGCTCCCAAATCATAAACAAATTGATCAAAATGATATACACTCTCAAGCAGTCAGTAAACAATACACCGAAAAATAGAAAACACATGGTTCAAAACATACAATTCTCAGGGAGAAGTACATTTTTAATCAAAACATTTTTTCATATTTTTCCGTCATTGTCTTTTGTTGAACGAAAACATGTTCTATCATAGTAGCTCAAAATGTATCAGAAATTACTACTCTGCTTTGCTCTTTGCAATTTAGTTTTTTGTTCTTTTTTGTTCTGTTTGCTCTCTGAACTGGCTTATATTGGTTGTGTCGCATCATTTGAAACAGGTTAAATCAATTTTGAGTGGTTGTGTTCAATCAATGATATATGTTCTCTATTTGTATTTGATTGTTGCCACTTGTGTTTACCAGTATGGATGACATGTGCATTAGAGTACAGAATGTGTTTTGAGAATGAGAATGTGTTTAGAGTTTTGCTGAAAAGACTAAGTGAGATCTGCAAATGGTGTTTTACCATGTGAAATGGTTTAAGGTATTGACAACAGACTACACACTTAGCTAAATGAGTCCAGGCAACTGAGAACTTTGTTCAGCCAATGGGTTTTAGCAATTGAGAAAAACTGTATTAGGACATGTATGGAAATAATATCTACTGGTATATAGTATAGTAAGCATTATGATTTGGTTACAAGAAGCCCAACTTCTCTAACTAAGCTGTAATGCTCTTTGTTAAACCGTCCATGAAACACAGACAGAGAGTGAGTGATCAATCAATGCCTATATAGTGCGGTGCACCACGTTGATGGCTGATGCAGATATCAGCAGCAACAGTGACCAATATGGACAAGGACAATCCATGCAGCAGAAAAGTCAATGCCGACCTTTTTTTCATGCAGCCTCATATTCGACCCATATTGGTAAATGTTCCCTCTTCTTGTTGTATCTGATCAGTTCATTTGTGGGGAGAGAATATATAACAGTCGTCTACATAGGGAGTGATATTTGGTGAGCCTTTAATGCACCAAACCGTATAGACCAACACGGGATGAGAGAGAGAGAGAGAGAGAGAGAGAGAGAGAGAGAGAGAAGAGAGAAGAGAGAGAGAGAAGAGAGAAGAGAGAGAGAGGGGCAGTGTGTGTACCTGCTTAGATGCCTGAGTTTACTCACGCAGGCCATTTGGATAGCAAGCTCCTTCCAGTTGTACAATAAACACATCGGCAAATCCCTGATGTTTTATTCGGCAGTAATGATAACACTCAACATGAACTACCCATTTACAATATTCACATAGCTAATATCATAGCCATGTATTTAGAATGCACTTTTTCTAATGTCATTCACGGTTACAGTGTAACAATGTGTTGAATTGCAGCAACACAATGACAGTTATTGCCATAATGCATAATCGTAATGTCGTAAAAGTGATTGCCACTAGTGTGAATGCCACCGCATGTAAAGCTTTTTCGTAATAGTGAAATTCCGCTATCGTCCCGACTAGTTGGAGTGGACATTATTAGAATAGTTCCCTAGGCTACAGCACCGTTTTCCATAACCGTTAACTGCGATAGGCTATGCATTGTTGCAATAAAACCGCTACAGTAGGGGTAGGATACTTACCTATGCGACTGAAGCTCTCTGACAAAGTTCTTCGCAACTTTTTCATTTTGCCGATTTTTTCAGCAGGTTTCGAAACTGGCATCAGGTCACACATCTTGACGTTTGGACTGCAGCAGACAGTGGTCTTCACAAAACTGGAGAGGAGCGCAGGGTTCAAACCAAGGGGTTCTCCGTTCTACTACGATGTCAAGAAACAGGAAACGTGTATGCTAACGCTTTTGTTTTCAAAAACACATTGGTGTATTCTTCTCAGGTCTTCTTTGTGTTCAACGACATTTCTAAAGTCGGAATTTTCCACAAGATGCCAAGTATGAAGCTGTACAATAAAACATGGGCTGGCTGATATTCTCTATTTTCTCCCTGAAACTGAACGGGTTTTTGAGTTCTTTCTCTCTCACAGTCTCTTTCTCACTCAGTCTCTCTCTCCCTCTGCTCTGCTCCCCTGGAATCTGGATGTCATTTTTGGGATTCTCTCTCCCCGTCTGCGAGAGGGAAGAAAAAAACATACTCCAGCAGAGCTACAAACCCCGCCCAGGATGCGCAACGATTGGCCAAATAAGAACAGGGGATTCTGTGATTTGCCATTGATCTTTCAATCATGCTTTAGTGCCGCTCGAATACAAAAAAATATATAACCATTTAAGTGCGCAGGGTTCATAGCCAGGGAGTCCGCTGTTCAGATAAAAGTAAGTCACAAAGAGTGAAAGTGTGATGGTCTACTATACTGTGGCATTTAGCCTACCACAATTAGTTTGGCTATTGTTGACATATCAAAATATATCTTAGCCAATGATGCAAATAACCTAATAATAACAATAATATCAAATACGATCATGAATGTCTTCCAAATATCCTTTGTTTTAAAATATTATTGGATTATTTGATCATTCCAATGTAGTGTTGGGTGTTGTGAAGGGATGTTTGGGAAGTAAGTCCTAGTAGGAAACCGTTTATTGGAACTTTATGCAACAACAAAAAAAGTTTTTATCACAGTCTCTAGTGCTTTCTGAGAGGTGTCTAACTTGATATTAGGCCTACACCTGTCAATATAATTTAGCTTAATTTTAATTACCAAATTACATTATGAGTCAGAGGATATTACCCGTCAGCCACATACAGTACGCATTAAGCGCATGGTTGGCTACACATGGAGTCATACATTTATTGGATTAAGCAAACGCACAGATGCCAGTTTACATTTGATATATATATTTTTTTTAATAATATGTTTATTATTTTACAATAAAAAATCTAATAAAAAAGACAGCAATACTAACAATGACATTCATTGTACTGTTGAATGGGATGGCCAATTTAGAGGACAAAACAAAACTTAACTCACACATACACAAAATAAAATAAAATCCTATTAGGTGGTACATGTATAAGAAGACGGCATATAGTCATTCCAAGCAGTGTAGTTAAGCCAAAAATGGATATTGAGTGGGGTACAGCACAGAGTGGCAGCAGATCGTCAACCCAGTTATGAAGCGGGACTAGACCATTTATCCAGTATCGGCTGCCATATTTTGTAAAACATTGGACTTCTATTGGAGGTATTGTATCGAATCTTTTCCATATGTATTACATTCCCTAAATCCCGTAACCACATTTCAAAGGTAGGTACAGTCTCCAGTTTCCAAAATTGCAATATGAGCCTTTTGGCTAATAGAGTACAAAGAGAGACAGCTTTCCCTTCGTGGTTATTCCCATCAACTGTACCAAACAGAGCGGTCAATGGGTCTGGGGCTAGAACTCTATCAAAGGCTCTAGATAAGTAATCAAAAATGAGAGCCCAGTAAACATGTAACTTAGGACATGTCCAGAATAAGTGGGTCAACGTCCCCTCATCCTGCTTGCACCTCTCACACAGTGGTGAGGTGTCCGGGGATATTTTATGCAGTTTTACTTTTGAATAATGTAACCTGTGTATCACCTTAAACTGTACAAGGTTGTGTCTGGCATTCACTGAACTGTGGTTTATATTCCTGAGAGCTTCTACCCAGTCCTCATCTGAGATTTCTGACCCAAGTTCTTGTTCCCAAGCCCTTTTAACGGTGTCTATGGATACCTCTATGTGGGCCTGTAGCACATCATACAGTCTAGAGACCGACCCTTTTGAATGGGGTTTGACAAGGATCAAGCTATCTAATGTTGGACTATTTGGCTTCATCCCATACTGTGGGATATGTGTCCTTACGAAATTCCTGATTTGGAGGTATCTGAAAAAATATGTTGTTGGCATGTTGAACTTTCCCTGTAATTGTTGAAATGAAGCTAACTGACCATCTATGTATAGATTACCAATTGTTGTGAGCCCCTTCTCCCTCCACTGTGAAAACACCACATCATCCAATGCGGGGTGGAAAGCATGATTCAGGCAAATCGGGGTGTCAATGTATACAGTGGGTATGTTAAGAAAATACCTCATCTGTTTCCAGATCCTAAGCGTATGACAAATGACTGGGTTAGAGTCATAAGTGGATTTTTTCACATATGATGGGCTATTAACAAGTCCAGGGAGTGAGGAACGTTGACAGGAGGCCTGCTCAATCAAAAGCCATGCAGGCATATCCTTCTGTCTCATCGCAGGTAAACTTTCCCTCCAGAAAGACACAATGTTCAGATTAGCAGCCCAATAATACAGTTTAAAGTGAGGAAGGCCAAAGCCCCCCTCTATTTTGTACTTGCATAAATGCTTCTTTGAAATTCTGGCTGCCTTGTTGTCCCATAAAAATGGAGTTACTATTGAATCCAGTTTCTTAAAATAGCTTTGTGGTATGAAATTAGGTAGACACATTTGATATATTTCTGCATCAACTCCAAAGACAACTGCTTTCCCCACCTAGTCTCCCTTGGTGGTGCAAATCTCCACCGAGGACCTTGAGCGTGCAACAGCAACACACAAGCAGCTGCCTCAGCAGAGCCTTGGCACAGAAGTGTCGGGAACAGTCTATTCAACACTGGAGAGTAAAACTTGAAACAAAGCTGAGTTCAAACTTACAATAATGTCAGTGAATGCTAGTGTATAACAGCTGTATTCTCTGATATGTCTGATGGCAGTAACAAGCACTTGTTTAGCTAACAAACAAACAAATATTTATGTATGTACACTATTTTATTTATTTATTTTACCTTTATTTAACTAGGCAAGTCAGTTAAGAACAAATTCTTATTTTCAATGATGGCCTAGGAACAGTGGGTTAACTGCCTGTTCAGGGGCAGAACAACAGATTTGTACCTTGTCAGCTCGGAGATATGAACTCACAACCTTTCGGTACTGTTCAAAAGTTTAGGGTCACTTAGAAATGTTTTTTTGTCTATTAAAATAACATCAAATTGATCAGAAATACAGTGTAGGCATTGTTAATGTTGTAAATTACTATTGTAGCCGGAAATGTAATATCTACATAGGCGTACAGAGGCCCATTATCAGCAAACATCACTCCTGTGTTCCAATGGCACATTGTGTTAGCTAATCCAAGTTTACCATTTTAAAAGGCTAACTGATCATTAGAAAACCATTTTGCAATTATGTTAGTGTAACCAATGTGAAATGTCTAGCTAGTTAGCGGGGTGCGCGCTAATAGCGTTTCAATTGTTGACGAAACTTGCTCTGAGACCTTGAAGTAGTTGTTCCCTTTTCTCTGCTGTGGCTGTGGCTTTTGTGGAGTGATGGGTAACGATGCTTTGAGGGTGGCTGTTGTTGATGTGTGCAGAGAGTCCCTGGTTTGAGCCTAGGTAGGGGCGAGGAGAGGGACAGAAGCTAAACTGTTACATTAGCACAGCTGAAAACTGTTGTTCTGATTAAAGAAGCAATACAACTGGCCTCCTTCAGACTAGTTGAGTATCTTGAGCATCAGCATTTGTGGGTTCGATTACAGGCTCAAATTGGCCAGAAACAAATAACTTTCTTCTGAAACTCGTCAGTCTATTCTTGTTCTGAAAAATGAAGGCCATTCCATGCGAGAAATTGGCAAGAAATTGAAGATCTCATACTAGACACTAATGTACTTGACCTCTTGCTCAGTTGTGCACCGGGGCCTCCCACTCCCACTGTGTACTACTCCCTCCACAGAACAGTGCAAACTAGCTCCAACCAGAATAGAAAGAGGAGTGAGAGGCCCCGGTGCACAACTGAGCAAGAGGACAAGTACATTAGAGTGTCTAGTTTGAGAAGCAGATGCCTCACAAGTCCTTAACTGGCAGCTTAATTAAATACTACCTGCAAAACACCAGTCTCAACGTCAATAGTGAAGAGGCAATTCCGGGATGCTGGCCTTCTAGGCAGAGTTGCAAAGAAAAGGCCATATCTCAGACTGGCCAATAAAAAGAAAAGTTTAAGATGGGAAAAAGAACACAGACACTGGACAGAGTCACCTCTTCACTGCTGATAATGGGCCTCTGTACGCATATGTAGATATTCCATAAAAAAAATCTGCGGTTTCCAGCTACAATACTCATTTACAACATAAACAATGTCTACTCTATATTTCTGATCAATTTGATGCTATTTAATGAACAAAAAAATGTGCTTTTATTTAAAAAACAAGGACATTCTAAGTGACCCCAAACTTTTGAACAGTAGTGTATATACAGTACCAGTCAAAAGCTTGGACACACCTACTGATTGAAGGGCTTTTCTTTATTTTTTATTATTATCTACATTGTAGAATAATAGTGAAGACATCAAAACAATGAAATAACACATATGGAATCATTTAGTAACCAAACAAGTGTTAAACAAATCAAAATATATTTTAGATTACAGATTCTTCAAAGTAACCACCCTTTGCTTTGATGACAGCTTTGCACACTCTTGGAATTCTCTCAACCAGCTTCATGAGATAGTCACATGGAATGCATTTCAACTAACAGGTGTGCATTCTTAAAAGTTCATTTGTGGAATTTATTTCCTTCTTAATGCGTTTGAGCCAATCAGTTGTGTTGTGACAAGGTAGGGGTGGTATACCAAAGATAGCCCTATTTGGTAAAAGACCAACTCCATATTATGTCAAGAACAGCTCAAATAAGCAAAGAGAAACAACAGTCCATTACTTTAAGACATGAAGGTCAGTCAAAGCGGAACATTTCAAGTACTTTAAAAGTTTCTTCAAGTGCAGTTGCAAAACCATCAAGCGCTATGATGAAACTGGCTCTCATGAGGAAAGGGAGGAAAGGAAGACCCAGAGTTACCTCTGCTGCAGAGGATAAGTTTATTAGAGTTAACTGCACCTCAGATTGCAGCCCAAATACATGCTTCACAGAGTTCAAGTAACAGACACATCTCAACATCAACTGTTCAGAGGAGACTGCGTGAATCAAGCCTTCATGGTCAAATTGTTGCAAAGAAACCACTACTAAAGGACACCAATAATAAGAAGAGACTTGCTTGGGCCAAGAAACACAAGCAATGGATATTAAACCGGTGGAAATCTGTCCTTTGGTCTGATGAGTCCAAATTTGAGATTTTTTATTCCAACCGCCATGTCTTTGTGAAACGCAGAGTAGATGAACGGATGATCTCCACATGTGTGGTTTCCACCATGAAGCATGGAGGAGGAGGTGGGATGGTGTGGGGGTGCCTTGCTAGTGACACTGTCAGTGATTTATTTAGAATTCAAGGAACACTTTACCAGCATGGCTACCACAGCATTCTGCAGAAATACGCCATCCCATCTGGTTTGCTCTTTGTGGGACTATCATTTGCTTTTCAACAGGACAATGACCCAAAACACACCTCCAGGCTGTGTAAGGGATATTTAGCCAAAGAGAGTGATGGAGTGCTGCATCAGATGACCTGGCCTCCACAATCACCCAACCTCAACCCAATTGAGATGGTTTGGGATGAGTTGGACCGCAGAGTGAAGGAAAAGCAGCCAACAAGTGCTCAGCATATGTGGGATCTCCTTCAAGCATTCCTCATGAAGCTGGTTGAGAGAATGCCAAGAGTGTGCAAAGCTGTCATCAAAGCAAAGGGTGGCTAATTGGAAGAATCTCACATTTTAAATATGTTTTGATTTGTTTAACACTTTTTTGGTTACTACATAATTCCATATGTGTTATTTCATAGTTTCTGTCTTCACTATTACTCTACAATGTAGAAAATAGTAAAAATTAAGAAAAACCCTTGAACGAGTGTCCAAACTTTTGACTGGTACTGTAAATATATATATTTTTTGCATGTTATTTTGGCATTAATACATGTCACATATGAGTTTGAAACAATTACAAATATATATATTGAATTAATAAAGCCGCACACAAACATGGTCTCTTTTTTGCTTTCTTGAGTAAGGCAGCTCCAAAATGCAGGTAATTCAGCCTAGCTCAGTGCTTTCTGTGGTGGAGGGGCAACTAGTGGAAAGTACAGAGCTTAGATGTTGATAATCTCTAGTTTCTAGTTTTTTGGCTCAGTGTTTTGTCACTCATGGGGACACTACGTCACTGCAGAATCTAGAGGGAGATTAGGCAGTCCAAGGGGGAGCTAGGCAGTTCAAGCCCCCTTGGGTGTAGCCATATATTTACATTAGAAGTGCCCATCCAAGAAGGCTCAAGGTCATCGGCCACAGATAAAATAATGTCAAATCACGTTATATCTACCGCAGCATTGATTGGGCAGATAATGTCAACGTCATACTTTCAAAATCTTAGCTAGCAAGCTAGATAAGCAGGGAGTACGTCTGTCCAAGGCAGAGGGACTGTCTCGTTTTGTGTACCCCTCATTATCGTTATGTGTAAATCCAGCTACTTGTAAAGAGATCAATAAGATCTTTCTTGACTTCATCTGGAAAAATAAGTCTCACAAACTAAAACAAATCTGTCCTTTCTAACAAAAGAGCTGAAGGCGGTCTATAAGTGATGGATTTTGTTGACATAAATAACACTTTCAAGATAAACTGGTTGAAAAGATGTTTGATCAGTACTGATTCAATATGGTATTTCATTCCAAATAATGTGTTTAATAAATTGGGAGGTCTTCAATTTTTACTGAAATGTAATTATATTCCCAAAATATTACCTGCTAAATTGGCTAGGTTTCACCAACAAGTTTTAATGGCCTAGAAAATATGTTTCCTGCACAATTCTTCCCCACATAAAGCTATTTTCTGGAATAATTCAGACATAACTGTAAGGAATAAGTCATTGTTCTACCCCAGCTGGCATGAGGGGAATATTGACTTTGTTCTTGATATTTTTGACAACAAGGGTAATATTCTCACATCTGAACAATTTATAACATTGAAAGAGTTTCCAATCCCTTTCAGAGAGTTTATTTCTGTGATCAAAGCCGTTCCCAGTGGTCTAACTACACTTATGAAAAGTAATCTTAATTTTGGGAATGATCACAAAGTTTATCCAGAACTCAGATTGGAAGGCGTGGGCTTACTTGAGAAAACTTGTTGTAATAAATTTACAAGACGAATTATTCATTCACAAAACCAACTTACACCGAGAGGAAAGTTTTTCTGGAACATACTTATTCCTGACATTGTCTGGAAAAATGCATGGTTAAGACTTTACAAATACTGTATACCAAACAAAGTTAAGGAAGTGCACTTCAACATTTTACATAAGATATATCCATGTATTTCTATGATATCCAAATTTGTGACTATTGATGATATCAGCGTTTTATGTGAAAAAGAAGGTGAGAATCTGTCTCACTTGTTCTTTGAATGTAAATTTGTCCAAATTTTTGAAAAACCTTGCAAAATAGTTATTTACCATTATGAACACTGCCTATGTTTTTGTCATGAAAGATATAATATGTTACTATTGCAATGATAACAAGACCACTGAAATGATTGTTCATTTTTAAAATTCTTGTTGCCAAATGCTTCATACACAAACAAAAATTCCAAAATTCTATACCAAAATTACTTATTTTTCTGATTGAATTTAATTATCTTATTAAAACATTAACCCTAGTGAATAACAACAAGAATAACATCTTCCTGAATCATTTTAATAAGATTTTTTCAGTGAATACAATTGCACAAAAAATATATATATTTTTGTATTATTTTATTGATATTTCTTTGTATGTTTGAGTATTTTCTTGTTAATACCTGTGTTTTGTTTTGTTAGACATGTTTGATGTAGCAATGTAAGTTGATTTTTGTATTATGAATAAAATTAAATAAAAATAAAAAGCTAAACTCAAACAAATCAAAGTCACTCCTTCGATATAAAGTTGTTTTAGACTAAAATAAAAAAGCTAGATAAGCAGTCATCATCTTGAATCACAGCGACAATTTACTGGCAAATCCTATTCAATTCTTGTCATATGAAGAGAAATTATAGATAAAATGCAATGGTGCTCATTGGCCACAAACATTACATAACAAGTTGGAAATCCCTAATTGGTTTGCGAGTGGTTAGGAAGGAATCAGTAGCTAAATGCAAGCATCGCAAAGCAATCACTATTTTGATTCTCCTGCCTGCTATTCGGTGGAGAGGGTGTGTGGTCCAACTCTGGGTTTTAGTGTCTCTTTTCCAAGCTTAAAAGGATACATTCTCACGCAACACCATGGGCCAGAAAAGGTTGAATAGATTGGCCATGCTGTCAATCTAGCATGACTTCTGCAGCTTTCGAAACAACTGGAAACTTGGAACTGGTAAATCTCAGACATCAGTGAGTTCAAGACAATTGGGAATTTGGAAAAAAATGAGCTCCGACTGGGAAAATAGGTTTTGAATGGTAATCCAACTCGGCATTTCAAGTCAGGAACTCGGCCTCATTCTAGAGCTCTGACCTAAAGATTAAAGAGGCCATGATTCAAACTTGTTCCCAGTTGTCTTGAAAGCACCATAAATCCAGAGAATGTCAGACTTTGATAAAGTTTCATGAAAGAATTTGCCCACAAGAAGGATCGCTGCGCCACCTTCCTGTTCAAGTGAGCACAGCACAACAAGGTTAAGTCCTAAAATGTATTGAATGGTGCTGCATAAATTATGTAATATGCCAGAGAGATATGTATACTGTAGCTAAGAAAGCAATATTTTAAGTGTATGTTTTGTATTAAGCTGTTAGAAGCCCATGTGCCTCACCTTAATAATGTGGTCCTTTTCCCCCTCATAACATAGCCTACTGTTCTGACTTGGTGGTGCACATGTAGCCTGTAGACTGTTTAAGATCAATTGTATTTTACATTTTTTATTGAACCTTTATTTAACTAGGCAAGTCAGTTAAGAACAAATTCTGCTGCGGGGACGGGGGCTTTGGATTAAGAAGTAAAAAATAAATACAATATAAATATAGGACAAAACACATCACAACAAGAGAGACAACACACTACATAAAGAGAGACCTAAGACAACAACATAGCAAGGCAGCAACACATGACAACACAGCATGGTAGAAACACAACATAACAACATGATAGCAACACAACATGGTAGCAGCATAAAACATGGTACAAACATTATTGGGCACAGACAACAGCACAAAGGGCAAGAAGGTAGAGACAACATTACATCACACAAAGCATAGGAAACATGCTAGGAATGTGGAGGGGTTTGTCAAGGCCAGGTTGTTTTAATTTACACATACATTCCTCCAGGGAAGGCAGGGTGTCCACTGTCCGGTCCAAATCTGAGCACCTACATGCTTTTGTCGTTTCTATGACTCAATGGGTTTCATTGTTCAACGATAAATTCTTCAATACAATTAAACATGATTGTAAAGTATAGCCTGCTCCCAGATCTGTTGGTGTTCTTGCCAACTCCATTGCTGTCATTGCCATGTTTGGCATGTCACTGAGTGACATGGAGTTTGCATTACTGCACAAACAGACTGGCATGATGGCATTGTAAAGTATGCTATGTATTTCAAGTCAATTACGACAGGCTGTCCTGTCTGGGTGGGCCCTGTACATGTGAAAGGGAAATCCTTTGAGGTATTCTTGTTCAACGTGTAACCCATATGAGACTGCCAATGAGTCTATTACACCATTCCACTATGAACAGGTGCACAGCATGTCTGCCCAAGAACCTCTTTATAAAACTCTTCAATAAAACCAATAAAAGTGATGAGCCTCAGATGAATGACATGTCCTTTAACCTGCCTTGGACCACTTCCCGAGTGTTTCATAATCACCTGACTTGACTTCTCCTGCTCAGTATTTTCACCTTTTAAAAACGTCTGATCTGGTCAAGGGTGTTGTCTGTCTCTTGTGTTGTCAGTTTGGATGTTGTCTGCATTGCAAATGACAGAACTGGAGATAAGCTTTTCAGGAGATTTGCATGTCAAATAGGCTGTGCCTGTCCTTGTAGATTCAGACTGTGCACACGTGCAGAAGTCGCAACAACAAAGCATCGACTAGCATTAGAATTAGATTCCATTTAGATAGCAGTTTTGCAACTAGCCTAAACAAGTGTACACTCTCATATTTGAGGTTATGGCGGCGGATGAATAGCACGAAACAATGGGCCTCAGAATCTCATCACGGTATCTCAGCATTCCAATTGCAATAAAATGTAAATTTGGTCATTGTGTGTTGCTTATACCTGCCCAAATTTGTACAGAGAGAAATATGCTTTCTGTGCATATGGAACATTTCTGGGATCTTTTATTTCAGCTCGTGAAACATGGGACCAACACTTCACATTACATTTTTATTTTTGTTCAGTGTAGCATTAGCGCAATGACTGGAATTCTATGGGTATCTGCTAGTGAAACTACCTCCAACATCCTTCATACTGGACACAGACATAAAAATGGTGTCTACGAGCTCATCTGACTCAGCGGAAGTAGATATAGGGCATCATTGCCTAAATTCCAAAGTATCCCTTTAATGACCAAACTTTCCTTGGTAGCGCTGCCATTAAGATGTTGAATGTCCATACAGAGCAGTACATTTGTCATTATAAGGACTGGCAACCCCATCCAGACATCTGGTAGATTGAGGTGTGGTAATGAATAAGAAGGGGTGGAGAGGCTGAGGTTCACTACATGACCAAAAGTATGTGGACAGACACCTGCGTGTCAAACATCTAATTCCAAAATCATGGGCATTAATATGGAGTTGGTCCCCCATTTGCTGCTATAACAGCCTCCATTCTTCTGGGAAGACATTCCACAATAACATTAGTGAAGTCGGGCACTGATGTTGGGATATTAGGCCTGGCTCGCAGTCGGCATTCCAATTCATCCCAAAGGTGTTTGATGGGGTTGATGTCAGAACTCTGTGCAAGCCAATCAAGTTCTTCTTCCATACCAATCTTGATGAACTTTGTGCACGGGGTATTGTCATGTTGAAACAGGAAAGGGCCTTCCCCCAACTGTTGCCACAAAGTTGGAAGCACAGAAACGTCTAGAATGTCAGTGTATGCTGTAGCATTAAGATTTCCCTTCACTGAAACTAAAGGGCCTAGGCCGAACAATGAAAAACGGCCCAGATCATTATTCCTCCTACACCAAACTTTACAGTTGTCACTAAGCATTCAGGTAGGTAGCGTTCGCCTGGCATCCCCCAACCCCAGATTCATCCTTCAGGACTGCCAGATGGTGAAGAGTGCTGCTTTAGAGTCCAATGGCGGTGAGCTTTACACCACTCCAGAAGATGCTTGACATTGCTCATGGTGATCTTAGACTTGTTAAGTCGTTAAAATGTTAAACATTTTACTTTAAAATAAAAAATGTATTAGGAAATATATCAGATTGAGCATAATTATTATCTTGGTTTATAAAATATATACAAAGCGAAAACGTACTCACAGATATTACAGTAATTTAAAACAAAGGCTCTTTAAATCAGATTTCACAAAAATACACAGACAATGTGCAGAAAGTTAAGCTCCACTCAGTGCCACGTCTCCAACAGCAAACTAAATATTACAGACTTCTTCAAACTTCTTAATTGTGTGAAAAACATAACATTCTCAAACTGTAAATAATTTTCAATCAGAACCTAAAATGAATTAATAAAAACTGCATTTAATAATTATAGGCAAAGGTTTTGATTTAGATGAATCATGATGATAGACCGGTCTTGATGTATAGGTGTGTGTGTCTGCTCTCTAAGCTAAAGCAATCAGCAGGACAGGATGGTAGTCAGCCCAAAGAGGATGGAGCAGAGTAGAGCCATCTGAACAACTCTTCTCTCTCACACAGGTTTCTGGTTTACTCATTTTCAAACTTGCTGTATGGGTGGTCAGAGTCAGGGACAAGACCTGTAAAAACAAACACAGAGAGAGAGAAATAAAAAGGAAAGATGGGGAACATTGAAAAACAGTGATTAGAAGCTGTTGCGTTATGACTGAGCTGTGTAGGGGTTGTACAGAGGCTACCTGGAGCATAGAGATCCTAATAAATTACTATAGACATTAACCCTCAAAGTTCCAGAATGTGGTCAAAATAGCAACCATATATTGATCAGGGAAAAATGCAAACGAGTCTAATTGGAATGAATGGCAGTAGAGGTATAATCCTGATATGTGATATCAGAAATTGTGTTATAGAATTGCCTCCTTAAAATACCTTCATAATAATACAGTTTATATTGGGTTTTATACAAATGTTATGTTTAAATAGCCTCTAAAATATATGCAAACAGACCATAAATGTAAAATGTTTTGTTATCTTGGAAAACTATATGATATTTTGTATTTAATTTTTTTTTTTAACTAGGCAAGACGGCCTACCCCGGCCAAACCTGGAAGACGCTGGTTTGGCCGGGGACCCTATGGGACTCCCAATCACGGCCGGATGTGATACAGACTGGATTTGAACCAGGGACTGTAGTGACGCCTTTTGCACTGAGATGCAGGTGCCTTAGCCCTATTGATACAATCAGTACTTGTTGCATTTACAACTTGTCTAAGTCCTATCATCAACTGATTTCAGCCAGTGCATGGCTGTGGATTGACTGCATTGTTTGAATGGAATGTTGGCAAATTGGTGGTTAAGTTAAAACCCTAATGGAATCATTCCTCTAAAACAGCCTGGCTAGCTAGCTAACAAACAAACATACAGTGCAGATAAATTCTTCAAATTCATTATTTTACACACTATCTTAACACAGCACTGGCAAACCATGGTTGACCAACTCCCTGATAAGATGGCTAACATTCTTCCCATCATAAGAAGGTTCATGTTCATCATGGTATTATATAGTGGGCTCCAAAATTACTGGCAATGTACAAACAATACTTAAAAAATAGAAACAATAAAATTATAGAGATAAACTCAAAATACCAACATGTGAGAAATACTGTACTTTATTAATGTTTCAATGGAACCCACCAAAATCATTAAATTATTTAATACAAAATACATTTCACCAAAATCAAGGTTTCATAATTATTGGCACTCCTCATTTAGTACTTAGTGACACCACCTCTGGCAAGGATAACAGCATGGTCTTTTCCTGTAATTTTTGACAAGGTTAAGGAACACATTTGGAGGGATTTTGGACCATTCCTCTATGCAGATCCTTTCAAGATCCTTCACATTCTTGGGTTTGCGCTTATCAACTACCCTCTTCAACTCAGTCCACAGGTGTTCGATTGGATTGAGGTCTGGCGACTGAGATGGCCATGGCAGAACATTGATTTTGTTGTCACAGAACCATCTGTGTGGATCTTGAGGTATGTTTTGGGTCATTGTCTTGTTGGAAAGTCCACATACGGCCAAGTCCCAGCCTTCTGGCAGAGGCAACCAGATTGTCAGCCAAAATTGCCTGGTACTTGGTGGAATTCATTATGCCATCAATCTTAACCAGTGCCTCTGAACCTCTAGAATTAAACAGCCCCAAAACATCACTGACCCACCACCATACTTCACCGTGAGTATGAGGTGCCTCTCCTTGTATGCATCTCTGTTTTGACGCCAAACATGCTTGACAAACAAAGCGCTTGCGTCTGTGTCTTGGGGTCATTAAGGGCTTTCTTCTGGCAACCCTTCCAAAGAGCCTGTGGTTGTGGAGGTGGCGTCTGATGGTGTTTTTTTAAACCTGGTGACCCCAAGACGCCACCAAGGCCTGCAATTCTTTCACAGTGATTCTTGGGGATTTTGTTGCTTCTCTCACAATCCTCCTCCCTATCCTGGGGGGCAAAATGCATTTGTTTCCTCTACCCGTGAGGTTTTCAACTGTTCCATTTCTTTAGATTTAAAAAAATAATTGCCCTGACAGTGCGCCGTGGTATATTCAATCATTTGTGGATCTTCTTGTAGCCATTACCAGGTTTAAGAAGGTCTACGACCATCTGTCCTTTTGAACTGCCAGTTCTTTTCTTTTCTTAATGGTGTTGAATGACAAAGGGATATTGCATGCGTGTAACTTAATTTTTATACCCTAGTGAAAAAGGAACTGATGTAATGGCTCAATATACAATATAAGGGAACACTAAAATAACACATCCTAGATCTGAATGAATGAAATATTCTTATTAAATACTTTTTTCTTTACATAGTTGAATGTGCTAACAACAAAATCACACATAAATGATCAATGGAAATCAAATTTTTCAACCCATGGAGGTCTGGATTTGGAGTGACACTCAAAATTAAAGTGGAAAACCACACTACAGGCCGATCCAACTTTGATGTAATGTCCTTAAAACAAGTCAAAATGAGGCTCAGTAGTGTGTGTGGCCTCCACGTGCCTGTATGACCTCCCTACAACGCCTGGGCATGCTCCTGATGAGGTGGCGGATGGTCTCCTGAGGGATCTCCTCCCAGACCTGGACTAGAGCATCCGCCAACTCCTGGAGAGTCTGTGGTGCAACGTGGCGTTGGTGGATGGAGCGAGACATGATGTCCCAGATGTGCTCAATTGGATTCAGGTCTGGGGGAACGGGCGGGCCAGTCCATAGCATCAATGCCTTCCTCTTGCAGGAACTGCTGACACACTCCAGCCACATGAGGTCTAGCATTGTCTTGCATTAGGAGGAACCCAGGGCCAACCGCACCAGCATATGGTCTCACAAGGGCTCTGAGGATCTCATCTCGGTACCTAATGGCAGTCAGGCTACCTCTGGCGAGCACATGGAGGGCTGTGCGGCCCCTCAAAGAAATGCCACCCCACACCATGACTGACCCACTGCCAAACCGGTCATGCTGGAGGATGTTGCAGGCAGCAGAACGTTCTCCACGTGCTCAGTGTGAACTTGCTTTCATCTGTGAAGAGCACAGGGCGCCAGTGGCGAATTTGCCAATCTTGGTGTTCTCTGGCAAATGCCAAACGTCCTGCTGTTAGCACAACCCCCACCTGTGGACGTCGGGCCCTCATACCACCCTCATGGAGTCTGTTTCTGACCGTTTGAGCAGACACGTGCACATTTGTGGCCTGGTGGTGGTAATTTTGCAACAAAGGCGGAGGTAGCGGTCCTGCTGCTGGGTTGTTGCCCTCCTACGGCCTCCTCCACGTCTCCTGATGTACTGGCCTGTCTCCTGGTAGCGCCTCCATGCTCTGGACACTACGCTGACAGACACAGTAAACCTTCTTGCCACAGCTCGCATTGATGTGCCATCCTGGATGAGCTGCACTACCTGAGCCACTTGTGTGGGTTGTAGACTCCGTCTCATGCTACCACTAGAGTGAAAGCACCGCCAGCATTCAAAAGTGACCAAAACATCAGCCAGGAAGCATAGGAACTGAGAAGTGGTCTGTGGTTACCACCTGCAGAACCACTCCTTTATTGGGGGTGTCTTGCTAATTGCCTATAATTTCCACCTGTTATCTATTCCATTTGCACAACAGAATGTGAAATTTATTGTCAATCAGTGTTGCTTCCTAAGTGGACAGTTTGATTTCACAGAAGTGTGATTGACTTGGAGTTACATTGTGTTGTTTAAGTGTTCCCTTTATTTTTTTGAGCAGTGTAGTTCCTTAACACGTAGATAAACCAGGAATTAAATTCCACTTAAGTTTAATTTTGGTAGATGTTATTTACAATAATATTTAACGGTGCCATTAATTGTGAAACCTTGATTTGGAGGACATTGATATTTAATAAAATCAATAAATAAATTTTGTTGGGTTCCATTGAAACATCAATAAAGTACAGTATTTTTCACGTTGGAATTTTGACTATATTGTTTAGATTTTTTTGAAGTATTGTTTGTCCATTGCCAATTAGGGGTGCCAGTAATTTTGGAGCCCACAATAGTTACATTGTCTAGGGGTTGTACAGAGGGGGGATTGTACAGAGGCTGCCAAAGGGGGTTGTAAAGAGGCTGCCAAGGGGGGGATTGTACAGCGGCTGCCAAGCGGGGTTGTAAAGCGGCTGCCAAGGGGGTTGTACAGCGGCTGCCAAGCCAAGCGGGGTTGTACAGAGGCTGCCAAGCCAAGGGGGGTTGTACAGAGGCTGCCAAGCCAAGCGGGGTTGTACAGAGGCTGCCAAGCCAAGCGGGGTTGTACAGAGGCTGCCAAGCCAAGCGGGGTTGTACAGAGGCTGCCAAGCCAAGCGGGGTTGTACAGAGGCTGCCAAGCCAAGCGGGGTTGTACAGCGGCTGCCAAGCCAAGCGGGGTTGTACAGAGGCTGCCAAGCCAAGCGGGGTTGTACAGAGGCTGCCAAGCCAAGCGGGGTTGTACAGAGGCTGTATTGTTTGTCCATTGCCAATTAGGGGTGCCAGTAATTTTGGAGCCCACAATAGTTACATTGTCTAGGGGTTGTACAGAGGGGGGATTGTACAGAGGCTGCCAAAGGGGGTTGTAAAGAGGCTGCCAAGGGGGGGATTGTACAGCGGCTGCCAAGCGGGGTTGTAAAGCGGCTGCCAAGGGGGGTTGTACAGCGGCTGCCAAGCCAAGCGGGGTTGTACAGAGGCTGCCAAGCCAAGGGGGGTTGTACAGAGGCTGCCAAGCCAAGCGGGGTTGTACAGAGGCTGCCAAGCCAAGCGGGGTTGTACAGAGGCTGCCAAGCCAAGCGGGGGTTGTACAGAGGCTGCCAAGCCAAGCGGGGTTGTACAGAGGCTGCCAAGCCAAGCGGGGTTGTACAGCGGCTGCCAAGCCAAGCGGGGTTGTACAGAGGCTGCCAAGCCAAGCGGGGTTGTACAGAGGCTGCCAAGCCAAGCGGGGTTGTACAGAGGCTGCCAAGCCAAGCGGGGTTGTACAGAGGCTGCCAAGCCAAGCGGGGGTTGTACAGAGGCTGCCAAGCCAAGCGGGGTTGTACAGAGGCTGCCAAGCCAGCGGGGTTGTACAGCGGCTGCCAAGCCAAGCGGGGGTTGTACAGAGGCTGCCAAGCCAAGCGGGGTTGTACAGCGGCTGCCAAGCCAAGCGGGGTTGTACAGAGGCTGCCAAGCCAAGGGGGTTGTACAGAGGATGCCAAGCCAAGCGGGGTTGTACAGAGGATGCCAAGCCAAGCGGGGTTGTACAGAGGCTGCCAAGCCAAGCGGGGTTGTACAGAGGCTGCCAAGCCAAGCGGGGTTGTACAGAGGCTGCCAAGCCAAGCGGGGTTGTACAGAGGCTGCCAAGCCAAGCGGGGTTGTACAGAGGCTGCCAAGCCAAGCGGGGTTGTACAGAGGCTGCCAAGGGGGGTTGTACAGCGGCTGCCAAGCCAAGCGGGGTTGTACAGAGGCTGCCAAGCCAAGCGGGGTTGTACAGAGGCTGCCAAGCCAAGGGGGTTGTAGGGCTGCCAAGCCAAGCGGGGTTGTACAGAGGCTGCCAAGCGGGGTTGTACAGAGCCTGCCAAGCGGGGTTGTACAGCGGCTGCCAAGCCAAGCGGGGTTGTACAGCGGCTGCCAAGCCAAGCGGGTTTGTACAGCGGCTGCCAAGGGGGGTTGTACAGCGGCTGCCAAGCCAAGCGGGGTTGTACAGAGGCTGCCAAGCCAAGCGGGGTTGTACAGAGGCTGCCAAGCCAAGGGGGGTTGTACAGAGGCTGCCAAGCCAAGCGGGGTTGTACAGCGGCTGCCAAGCCAAGCGGGGTTGTACAGAGGCTGCCAAGTGGGGATTGTACAGAGGCTGCCATGGGGAGATTGTACAGAGGCTGCCATGGGGGGATTGTACAGAGGCTGCCATGGGGGATTGTACAGAGGCTGCCATGGGGGGATTGTACAGAGGCTGCCATGGGGGGGATTGTACAGAGGCTGCCATGGGGGGGGATTGTACAGAGGCTGCCATGGGGGGGGATTGTACAGAGGCTGCCATGGGGGATTGTACAGAGGCTGCCATGGGGGGGGATTGTACAGAGGCTGCCATGGGGGATTGTACAGAGGCTGCCATGGGGGATTGTACAGAGGCTGCCAAGGGGGATTGTACAGAGGCTGCCATGGGGGGATTGTACAGAGGCTGCCAAGGGGGATTGTACAGAGGCTGCCAAGGGGGATTGTACAGAGGCTGCCATGTGGGGGATTGTACAGAGGCTGCCAAGGGGGGATTGTACAGAGGCTGCCATGGGGGGATTGTACAGAGGCTGCCAAGGGGGATTGTACAGAGGCTGCCATGGGGGGATTGTACAGAGGCTGCCAAGGGGGATTGTACAGAGGCTGCCATGGGGGGATTGTACAGAGGCTGCCATGGGGGGTTTGTACAGAGGCTGCCAATGAGGATTGTACAGAGGCTGCCAAGGGGGGTTGTACAGAGGCTGTCGAGATGATGGGAATGTGGTGCAGGTCACTAGGTGTTGTTTGATCTCTGAGGATTGACTGAGTGAAAGACACACACACACACACACACACACACACACACACACACATACATACACACACACACACACACACACACACACACACACACACACACACACACACCTTGTTTGAGTAGCAGACAAATGCCAAGCAGTCCCTAATGTATATAGACTTCAGTAAGCAGGGGGCATGTGAAGGAGACCACCATCCATCACTCTGTCATGTTGTCCATAAAGAAATTCACAATTTATGTGGAACTGCAACCAATACCACAGAGACATTAACACACACACACCTCGAGAACGTGAAGGCAATGAATGGAAAGATCGCAAACTTGACAACACATCAATAACAGAGAAACATTCACTAGGAATAGTCACTTTTCAGAGAGCTTTAGAGTTATGCTACCCCCCTCTCACACTTAACCAGAAGCAGATGTCTTCATATACACCCCCCCTCTCTTCAGTCCCAGGGTCAGAGGCCTAGCATAGAGCAGAGGTTACAGTACCAGACCCCAGAGACACTGTCCTGCTTGTCTCATAACTCCCATAATTCATATAGACTGACTAAGGACTGAAAAATGCCGGCGACTTTCCCAAAAATCCTAGGTTTTCCAAAAACCTCAGTTGGACAATTCCTGGAATAAGGAGGGAATAAGCAGGAAGTCCAGAGATCCCACCCGCATTTCGGTCAACCCTGGGACTGACTGCAGTGCTCATATCTCCCATCATTCCTATTCACCCCAGGGAGCCTTCTGCCCTACAGACTGCTGTTCATTCCTAGTCACCTCTCTGCTCCCCCCTCTCTCCTACACTGTCTGGCATACTGAATAAACCAGCTAACCAAGCCTTACGGGTTGTTACAGTATTCAGAATCAAGATATGACCTGAGACCGAGTTGGCCTGTGTTTCTGTATCAATGTTTCAACATGGGGATCTGTGTGTGTTGTGCTGACCTGTACTAACATGCAGACGGTAATGAGATGCCCAGTATCTGACATCCAAAGTGTGACGCATCTTGTTAGAATTGATTCCGAGAGACTTCAGGTAGAGTAACCAATATGTGGGCTGCGTTGGCTTGCTTTGGGACACGTTCACTACGCTGAATAATGCATTAACGTGACCGAGGATGGAAATTCAATAAGCAACACCCTAGAAAATATGGAAATGGACGGCCCTATGGATCGAGGACAATGAACGCTGAATGCTCATCCCATTACGCCCAAGTTAAGCACATCAGGTCACAGAACAGTAAGAGGCTTGTAAATGTCTCAGAAGACTTTCATATCAGGTGAAGAAGAGCAAGGTCATTGGGTCAGGTTATATAAGGAAGTGTAACTTGGGTCTAATTGCATAAGAGGTTAGAGGAAGTCCTTGGTTCATATTAGATACAAGATAAGTTGCTAGTAAAAAGTGGAGACCTACCATTGTATACATGTATGTAGTTCTGTCCTTGAGCTGTTCTGTATCACGTTTCATGTTTTGTGTGGACCCCAGGAAGAATAGCTGATGCTATGGCAGTTAATGTGGATCCTAATAAAATAGCTAAAATAATGATACGTACCATACTTCTTGCGGATGTCATCATGCCTCACCTTCCTCTCCACCTTCCTGTCAGAGTAGAAGACAACGCTAGTCATGTTCTATCACACAGTAACATGACAATCAGCAACACTGGAACATGTAATAAACCGCTAACAGAAGAACACAGCACAGGATAATGAACATTAGGAAATTATTTATAAAGTCTTCTCAGTCAGTACTTCTGGGTAATGTAGGATTTATAAAGTCTTCTCAGTCAGTACTTCTGGGTAATGTAGGATTTATAAATTCTTCTCAGTCAGTACTTCTGGGTAATGTAGGATTTATAAAGTCTTCTCAGTCAGTACTTCTGGGTAATGTAGGATTTATAAATTCTTCTCAGTCAGTACTTCTGGGTAATGTAGGATTTATAAAGTCTTCTCAGTCAGTACTTCTGGGTAATGTAGGATTTATAAAGTCTTCTCAGTCAGTACTTCTGGGTAATGTAGGATTTATAAATTCTTCTCAGTCAGTACTTCTGGGTAATGTAGGATTTATAAAGTCTTCTCATTCAGTACTTCTGGGTAATGAAGGAGATTGTGAATACAAGCCTCATACTTTATAAACCACCAGTCAGTGAGCACTGTTACATGCACACAATTACACAATTATTGCGGATAGTCAGATTAATATAACAGTTTGTTTAAAATGTTGACATGTTTTGCAAGAAGAACGATTTCCCAAATAATCCTGTTTACATGGACACGTCTGAACGGGACTTTTAATAAATGCAGAAAATAGCCAATCAAAATAAAAATTCTACCACAGCGACCATGTTATTTTTTCGAAGCCTATTTGATTCCGAGTTAGGACATATAAAGTTTGTATGTGAAAATTATTTCTAAGATGCATACTTTCAGTTTTTCCAAACTCACTTCACTCGTGTACAAGAGGGAGGCTTGTGCTACCGGTGCTGGTAAATGTGCAGATCAATTACACCGCTGGAACACGGATTAAACTGTTTACATGTCCTAATAATTCCAGAGATTGCTCAGGAAACCAGGTGTTATAATCTGCGTATGCTTACTTCAATTGAAACCTTACGCTGATTAAGCTAAGCAGACTAAGGTGTTTACATGACTATTGCCATACTAGGCCTACTGCCATAATCACTTTAATATCCAATTATTAGTGTGCATGTAAACGTACTCAGTCAGTGGGTGTTTCTGCTAAACTTGTTACATGTTGTTTCACACTGCTGCTTTTAGCACCTCAGCTTTCTCACCAGTGACACTTCACAGTTGCTGCACCATACTCCCCCAGCCTCCTCAGAGGAGCCCCGCTTAATGGAAGACCTTTGCCCAAGCTGCAAATACCTTTTCAAGTCCATTTACGGACTGCAGTAGCGGAGATATCAAATATGGTTGTCAAAAGCAATCAATAACAAAAGTGGCATCTATATCTGTCCTCTACAAACAAAAAGTTGACTCCACCCTCCATCTTGCTGAACGAAGCTGCCATGCCTTAAAGTGGCAGCATTAAGCCTTTAGACATCTGACATTATTTAAGGCGGCTTTAGTGTCATTGTTTACCTCCCCACGGCCCCTGATAGAGGCTCGTAAACAACAAGACGCTGTGTTTTACACCGACATGGACAGCAGTAGGTGAAATACGAGCACAGGGCAGGCTGAGGAGCCTGCCGTCCAGCCATCGCTCTAACTTTATGGGGGACACAAAGGAGGCGGGGAGGGGAGGTGGTTGTGATTGTTTTGTTGGCCCCTCCAGGGACGTAAATTCACTGGGTTCCCAGTGGCAGTCCCACACAAAGACAGACAGTGTAAATCAGTCTGGGCTCTTTAATGCCAGGTTGTGATCTTGGGAGCAGCAATCAGTGGAGGCAGACAGGCTGACAACACAGGGAGCAGAGAGGAGCAGAGGCTGTCCTGAACACAGACTACCATCTGTCTCCCCCACTTCCCTCCCTCTCAGCTGACTGACTCCCACATAACCATGCACGAAGGCAATAAGTGGGAGGGGAGGAGGGAGGGTGAGCAACCGGAAGAAAATGAAAAAGAGCGAGAGGGTTGAATACAATCTCAAAGACTCAAGTGCACTCTGTCTTTCTAAACTCGCTCTCCACCACTGTCTTAGACCTCCGTAAACCCCTTGGTTTGATAGGGAGTCGGGACAAACTTAACCTATACCCTGTGTTATTTCAATGGGACATTCTCCAACATAGAGATACAGTAAAAGTCTGTGGAGTTTGGATGGTGGGGATGTGATAACTTATGTCTGTTTAGTTGTTCTGTAGAACGTTCCCCATCTGTGGCTCAGATGACAGAGGGCTCAGAGCTCTTAGCTGTGCCCTAACCTCTCCATCTGCAGACTCTGGGGATGTGCTGTAAACATGCTGTAATCTCTCTAGAGGCTCCCTCCTCTCCCATGGTGCCTAAAACAGGCCTGGGTCCTCTGTTCCCATCAGAACACCAACACTGTCTATGTAGGTCAGTACACTAACACAGACTATAGTGGTTTGATCCACATCAGGAACTGACTGAGTGAATATACTCTACATTGATAGAAGAAAGGTTCACAGAGGCAGATTTAATTCAGAAACACACAGTGAGCCTAGACTCCCCAGTACACCACATGATAAACTTACTGTTACCGACAGTCTTTCTGCATAACTGACTGCTCACCACGTTAAACAACACATCAGGCGGTCCTCGGTGGACGACAGGCAGGAAACAATTGAAAGAAAGGCTGAAACATTTATGTAAACGGAGGGGGGTTCCAGACCAGCTTTCGTACACCGTGATTCAGTGTAGTGGCTCAGAATCCCATTACTACCACTACACTACAAGATATAGAACATGCTACTACACTCACCACACCTATGACCTCATTATCAGCTGCTGAGGACTAAGAACTGGAGTCAGTGATTACAATCCTCTCGGTTGGTGTTTGGATGGACGCGCACACACACACACACACACACTCCTTCTGGGGACGGTTCTGCTTGAAGAGCCGTAGGAACAGCTCACCAACTGTTCAAATCCCCAACCCTGACAGAGAACGTCTCTATAGATGATCACCAACAACAGAGTAGAAAACTCTGAATCTGACTAGGTAGCTGTGGGAAGCGCTTGCGATCATTGAAACGGATACAAGCACCTCCCCAAAAATCGAAGCAACTAACAGTGTGGGCTCACACAAATCATGGTGTTGATAAAATGGGGCATCTTTTAGTAGTGGTTTGAAAGCCAGTGTGAAGCAGAGGGTGTGATAACTAAGGAATCCTTACCGTTCATCAGCACGCTGTCTGATCTCCTCTCTCCTCCTGGCAAACCTCTCCTCATCTCTGTCTGGCCTGGTGAGACAGAGACACAGGCAGCGTTACAATCACCTTGAAACATCACGGTTTACAGACAGTGACACACTATCACAGACTGGTCTTATGAACACACTGTCCTTGTACAGTATATGATATACTTTGTCTCCAAGTGGAAATGAGACTTGGATAGTATTCCTTGTCAACAATAACACTGCAAGTTCTGTTGTATAGAACGGCTGTTGCTCTTCACTTTGCATAGATGCTGCCAACAAGAAGTAATCCTGTATCCTGTCATTCTGCTGCTTGTGTTTAATGCAAAAAAAGTGAGGCTGCTGTTGTGTGAGCTTGGAAAGGGGAGAGGTTCTGCTGGGGAAACGAGAGAGGTGTCATCTTTGTTAATTGGATGTAATCTTAAAATGGAACAAATAACTTTGCCAATATATGCAGAGGCATTCCAATGATTGGGAGGTGAGAAATATGAACTGTGTGGAATTTCATTTCGGACAGACATGTTGTTTCATCTTCACGGCCTTCATGTTTAGTTAGGATAGATGATTGAGCTGCACAGAGCGGGTGCATTTAAAATGGCTGCCAATCAGGGTGTCAGGCCAGAAAGCACTTGATTGACATGCCATTTTAAAACATTCCGCTATGTAGTGACAGTTTCTTCTTCCTCCCTCCTAGAATCACATAATAAGCAGGACAAGATCACCATCTAGGACTGTACCTACCGGTTTTAATAAAAGGGTATAATCACTGTACATGGATGGTGCACATTAATAGAGATTTGCATTTTGAATAATTTCATGTTGGATGTAACAAAGGATATGAGTAATATCAGCACATTTATGAGGAGTCTGATATGGTTAGAGTGGAGGTTTTCCTAGGATAATGATCAAGACTGACTGATAAAGCCATTGCCATTCTTTGCAAGTATCCCTTAATATTAGGCGAGAAAGGGCAATTCTGTGACATCACTTCCTGTATTACCCTGATTGACGTTTCTTGCAGCAACAGCAGCAGCAGCAACAGACTGCAATGCTGATGATGATGGTCCCGCCTAACACTGCCATGGCAATGATCAGAGCCTCGAAGTTCACTGGAACAGAGAACAGGTCAAAGGTCAAGATAGGAACAAATAACAACATGCTTCAAGTTTATTCGATTTTTAAGTGAATTTCACACACGTTCACAACACTATCCTTTATCAAGGATAAAGAGAACATTTCATTATTCATGTGATTATGCATTTATTCTATCATAATGACTAATAAACCCATGAGGAATCAAACAAATTCAAATGAGGGGTATAAAGACTGCACTGATGTTGATTGGTAGAGAAAGTCAGATATGCAGTGTTATTTAATTAGCCTGAGCAGTACCAGCCTGTGATTGAGTGATATGAAAAGCTCAGCTTGGCACTCAGACCACTATTCAAAAATGCATCTTTGTTAGACATTACTGCCACCTGCTGGTGTGTTTTTGAAATTACAAGTGGGGTTTTATTTTTGTAGATTTTTGTACTTCCTCGATTTAGTTTGGACAAAATAAATGTTGGTCAAGAATTGCTGCATAATATTCTTCTTACCTTTGGGTTTTGAATGCATGAGTCACAAGTTGAGAAGGATTTAAACTGATTAGTAACTCATTTGGACAAATATGGTTGTTTCCAGATTCTCATGTCATAAAACATTGTATTCTTAATTAAATATGCCAATATGTGTGTCAGGGAGATTTTTTCACAAAACAAAATAATATATCTCTTCTTTAATTATTAAAATGATCATAACAACAGTGTGGAATATGAGTTATTCCTTATTATTTAGCCCTGGGATCTAATCCCATGGTTGTGCTCAGAAACCAGCCAGAAACCACATGCTGTTGTCATCTGTGGCCCAGAGGCCTGTGATTAGAGCCCCTGCAAGCAGCTTCAGCAGGCAGCCCCAGTGTGAGTGTAGATCAGTCAGTAGGGGGGGCTCTTTAATCAACACAGAACAGCCAGAGGGGGCAGGCTGACTGACATATACTAGGCCTGAATGAGCCACGGCCTGTTCACCCTGCTACCATCTAGTAGAAGGCGGAGACAGTACAGGTGCATCAAAGCTGGGACCGAGACACAGCCATTAAACTAACTGTTTTAATGTCCCTGAGCAGTTTCCTTCCTCTCTGGAAACTGAGTTAAAAAGAATGCCTGTATCTTTGTTGTGACTGGGTGTATTGATACACCACCCAAAGTGTAATTAATAACTTCCAACATGTTCAAAGGGATATTCAAAGAAATGTTTACTTTTTACCCGTCTACCAATAGGTGCCCTTCTTTGCGAGGCATTGGAAAACCTCCCTGGTCTTTGTGGTTGAATCTGTGTTTGAAATTCACTGCTCGACTGAGAGACCATACAGATAATTGTATGTGTGGGGTACAGAGATGAGGTGGTCATTCAAAAAACATGTTAAACACTATAATTACACTGACATTATGGAGTATTGTGTGTAGGCCAGTGACAAAATCTGTCTTTAACAAACACAACCAAATGTAGAAAAAGTCAAGGGGCGTGAATACTTTCTCCGTGGCCCGTTTATGAGGAACACCACCCAGTTCATGAAAATGATTAGCTCCTACAGAGAGTGAGTTACGTGGCCGTGGCTTACTACATTATGCAGGCAGACGCATTCCGTTACTGTTGGAACGTTAGAATGGGCAAAACGAGTGACCTAAGCGACTTTGAGCTTGGTATCATCGTCGGTGCCAAGCGCGCCCTTTTCCAGTATCTCAGAAACTGGCCAGCCTCCTGGACTTTACAGGCACAGTAGTGTCTAGGAATGGTGTGAAAAACATCCAGTCAGCGATAGTCCTGTGGGTGAAAACAGCTCGTTGATGAGCGAGGTCAAAGGAGAATGGCAAGAATTGTGCAAGCTAACAGGCGGGCCACAAACAGGCAAATAACGGCACAGTTCAAAAGTGGCGTGCAGAACTCTTCGGTCCTTGTCACGGATTGGCTATTGCAGCAGACGACCACACCTGGTTCCACTCCTATCAGCTAAAAAGAAGAAGAAGCGGCTCCAGTGGGAACACGAGCAGTACATGACCTCATCCTGCCTGGTGTCAGCGGTATAGGCTGCTGGTGGTGTAATGGTGTGGGGAATGTTTTCCTGGCACACGTTAGGTCCTGTGATACCAATTGACAATTTGTAGAATCCATGCCCCGAAAAATGTAGGCTCCACCAACCACAATCAGATGTACTATTCTGTATTAATCTGACTGTTGCTATATTTACCTTAACAGACACCCAACTAAGCATGTGGTCGGCCATGGGCTGATGTGGGTGGAGGGCGGGCTTTTGTTCTAGCAAAGTAGTAACACGCTTGATTATACTAATTCATGTCTAAATCGAACACTACAATAAGTTGATTAGAATTAAAGCCTGCACCCACATCAGGAGGTCTAATGGGAGGTCACATCAAGTAAAACTTCATTTCACTCACCCCAACACACTCCCCATCGTGCCTGTGACAGTTTACACACTGCAGGCGGAGGCAGAATGTAGCTCACTGGGTAGTCTGTGCAGGTGTCGTTGGTCATGCACCACAGGCACTGAGAAAAGACAAGGCACTCATCATTAGCCTAATACTTAAATTCTCAAAGAGTTGATATGCGCAGGATCACCTATTCCCAGCCTTCACTCATGTCCTTAACTGTGTCCATCAATTTGATGTATTGTATTTCTATTAGTGATGGGGGGTGGGGAATTGATAATTACATAGTTATTATTTTTTGATGATATATCATACTGCATCGTTTTGACAATATCACAATATTACTTCTGTGCTAGTTGGCTGTACCTATACCAAAACCCCAGTTTCTTTCCTTCAAAGATTGTTTTCCATATTTTTAAATTGGTAGTCAATTTGTTGACAGTACTTTTATTTCCATGACTGCTGAAACTTGTTGTTTTCATCGTGGTTCTCGTCCCTCTGCAGCAGACATGTGGTGCGCAATATGGTTGGAACATCGAATCGCAATACATATGGAATAATGAGAATCATAATATATATCCTATCGCTATCTAAGTATCGTGATAATATCGTATAGTTAGTTCCCTGCTCTAATTTATATTGAATAATTTAAAATAGATTCAGACAGATTAACGTTACTTGCAATGATGTGACCCTGGTACAAATTTACAAAAAAAGACATATTATTGAACATAGACCGAGTGATAACGTAAACTTGGTAGCGAAGGCTATACAGACTATAATGCTTTACAAATAGGAAGTGTTACATAATATTCTGCTTACCTGTGGGTTTTGAGTGCATGAGTCACAAGTTGAGAAGGCTTTGCAAGCTGAAATGAAAGGAAATGTGTGTTCTTATTTGAATTCAGTAAGGCTTAGCTGTGCTCTGCTAAAAAAATAGGCTAAATCGCCATACTGTCTACAATTGTGCATGTCACACCAACTCAAAGTTGATGATTTTTGCTCACCTAGCAAGCTAACGTTAGCTGATGACGCATTTCACTTATAGTTAGCTAGCTAGCCATCGAGACCTTGGAAGCGACATAATACAAACAAATAAATGTAACGAGCAATGACAATACTGAATGCTGTTTATACATGTCGTAACCAAAAATGTAGGAATAGTATCTTACACTTCAATGGCGTTGGCGTAGTACTAGTGTGACATTCTGCTCGGCTAACGAGCACATAGGTTACAGCCACAACAACAAGCAATGAGCTCATGATTCCCCTCTCTGTTTTATTCATGTTATGATGCTATTTTGAATGACCCTATCTAGCTACACCTTCCACTTTCTAAAGCAAGCAAAAACGTAACTCACGAAGTTGCCAAGCGCGTTCTAGCTAATAATCTAAACAAACGACGGCGTTACTTCCTGGTTCTCTTCTAGGTTGAAGATACTTTCCATAAAAGGACGAAAAAGCACATACTGACACCTAGTGCAGGGCGCAGTACAAGCGAGAGTGCTCACATTATCCACCAGGTTGCGGTACAACACCATCAGTCAGAGGAAGAGGCAGAGGAAACCTGCAGAGGAAAAAAATACGAATTGCCATTGTCATAAATTATCAGGGTAACTATCAAACCAGTTTCCCATTGAGGGTGAGATCTCATTCCCGTCGTCAGATTTAATATGCTTCTGTGGTTAGACTCCATGCCAATAAAGCCTTTTGGATGTAATTTAATTGAGCGAGATGAAGGTCATATGTATCTAATTCGAGTCTAATCTGGGTGACTTTCCCACTTTGCATCTGGCCACTGACGCATTCACCACAGTGGTGAATTGACAGGTTAACTGTCGATCCCAACTCATGGTGGTAATGATGCAAGGCTCTCCTTGGAGCTCCCACCTGGCTATCTAGCAAGGGTTCTGGGGTTATATGTGCTACAGTAAAGAGAACAAAACTAGCACCTGCCACATTCATCTGTGCTACAGTAGAGATAACAAAACTAGCACCTGCCACATTCATTATTCCTACATGGTCGATGCCCTAACAACAATGGCAAAAGATAATTACTTTAATATGTAGAGCCAAAAAGCTTTAGATCATTTAAACCAGGCCTAATTCTAGAATGAATTGGTGTCTAATAGCTATCAATTGCCTTGTAATAACATGTTTTGAATGAATAAAATCCCCAATGCCTATAAATAATTATGGATTTGATTACAATATCTTTGAGTGAAATACATCGCTGATCAATATACAGTCAAGACAATAATTATTGGCCCCCTTGATAAAGATCAGCCAAAAATAGTATATCAAATAAATAAATCATACAAATACTGAGATATAGAGAATGCATTTTTTTTAAAATATATGATTTCATACTAATACAACTGCTCATGGGAAAACTTTGTTTAACAAATAATTTGTAAAAAATCTAGAAAAGATAAGGGTCAAAATTATTAGCACCCGAGTTTTCAATACTCTGAGCATTTTTCTAAAATGTTTTGTTAGATTGGAGAACATGTTGGGAGGGATCTTAGACCATTCCTCCATACAGAATGGTCAGATGACATGATAATAGAGCTCTTTGGCCACACACACCAGTGTGGCTTTGTGGGCATTGAAAAACAGAAACATGCAGAAATGTACCTCATATCTACAGTAAAGTATGGCGATGTGTCTTTGATGTTTTGAGGCTATTTTGCTTCCACTGGTCCTGTGGACCCTGTTAAGGTCAACGGCATTATGAACTTTACCAAGTAGCCTACCAGGACATTTTATGAAAAAACCTGGTTGCCTCAGCCAGGAAGATGTACAGTTGAAGTCGGAAGTTTACATGCACTTAGGCTGGAGTCATTAAAACTTTTTTTCAACCACTCCACAAATTTCTTGTTAACAAACTATAGTTTTGGCAAATCGGTTAGGACATCTACTTTGTGCATGACACAAGTAATTTTTCCAATAATTGTTTACAGACAGATTATTTAACTTAAAATTCATTGAATCACAATTCCAGTGGGTCAGAAGTTTACATACACTAAGTTGACTGTGCCTTTAAACAGCTTGGAAAATTCCAGAAAATGATGTCATGGCTTTAGTGTCACGTTCTGACCTTAGTTCTTTTGTTATGTCTTTGTTTTAAGTATGGTCAGGGCGTGAGTTGGGTGGGTTGTCTATGTTCTTTTTTCTATGATTTGGGATTTCTGTGTTTGGCCTGGTCAGAGGCAGCTGTCAATCGTTGTCCCTGATTGAGAACCATACTTAGGTAGCCTGGTTTCACTTTTGAGTTGTGGATGTTTATTTTCTGTTCTGTGTTTTGTTTCACCATTCAGGACTGTTCGTTTTGTCATTTTATTGTTTTGTTCAGTGTTCAGTATTTCTTATTAAAACAAGATGAACACTTACCACGCTGCACCATGGTCCTCCTCTCTTTCTCCCAACGACAAACGTTACAGAAGCACCCACCACCAAAGGACCAAGCAGAGTGGTAACGGGCAGCAGCAGCGATCTCAGGTCTCCTGGATATGGGAGGAGATTCTGGACGGCAAGGGACCCTGGGCACAGGCTGGAGAGTATCGCCGCCCCAAGGCAGAGCTGGAGGCAGCGAAAGCCGAGAGGCGGTGGTATGAGGAGGCAGCACGGCAGCATGGTTGGAAGCCCGAGAGGCAGCCTCAAAAATGTATTGGGGGGGGGGTGCACACGAGGAGTGTGGCGAAGTCAGGTAGGAGACCTGCGCCAGCTCCCCGTGCTTACCGTGGAGAGAGAGGTCCTGTCCGGTGCTGCTGGAATCTCCCGTCCATTCGGGACCCATTGCTAGGGTCCCCAGTCCGAGGTCGGCAGCGAGGGTCGCCGCGTTAAAGAGGCCACGGAGGCGGGTTAAAAGGCGGACAAAGACTATGGTGGAGTGGGGTCCACGTCCCCCGCCAGAGCCGCCACTGCGGACAGACACCCACCCAGACCCTCCCCTATAGGTTCAGGTTTTGCAGCCGGAGTCCGAACCTTTGGGGGAGGGGGGGGGGGGTCTGTCATGTTCTGACCTTAGTTCTTTTGTTATGTCTTTGTTTTATTAAGTATGGTCAGGGCGTGAGTTGGGTGGGTTGTCTATGTTATTTTTTCTATGATTTGGGATTTCTGTGTTTGGCCTGGTAGGGTTCTCAATCAGAGGCAGCTGTCAATCGTTGTCTCTGATTGAGAACCATACTTAGGTAGCCTGGTTTCACTTTTGAGTTGTGGGTGCTTATTTTCTGTTTTGTGTTTTGTTTCACCGTTCAGGACTGTTCGTTTTGTCGTTTTATTGTTTTGTTCAGTGTTCAGTATTTCTTATTAAAACCAGATGAACACTTACCACGCTGCACCTTGGTCCTCCTCTCTTTCTCCCAACAACGAACGTTACATTTAGAAGCTTCTGATAGGCTAATTGACATCATTTGAATCAATTGGAGGTGTACCTGTGGATATATTTCAAGGCCTAGCTTCAAACTCAATGCCTCTTTGCTTGACATCATGGGAAAATAAAAAAATAATCAGCCAAGACCTCAGAAAAAAAATGGTAGACCTCCACAAGTCTGGTTCATCCTTGGGAGCAATTTCCAAACGCCTGAAGGTACCCCATTCATCTGTACAAACAATAGTACGCAAGTATAAACACCATGGGACCACGCAGCTGTCATACCGCTCAGGAAGGAGATGCGCTCTGTCTCCTAGAGATGAATGGACTTTGGTGGGAAAATTGCAAATCAATCCCAGAACAACAGCGAAAGGACCTTGTGAAGATGCTGGAGGAAACAGGTACAAAAGTATCTATATCCAAAGTAAAACGAGTCCATATCGACATAACATGAAAGGCCGCTCAGCAAGGAAGAAGCCACTGCTCCAAAACCGCCCCAAAAAAGCCAGACTATGGTTTGCAACTGCACATATGGGGACAAAGATCGTACTTTTTGGAGAAATATCCTCTGGTCTGATGAAACAAAAATAGAATTGTTTGGCCATAATGACCATCGTTATGTTTGGAGGGAAAAGGAGGAGGCTTGCAAGCTGAAGAACACCATCCCAACCGTGAAGGACGTTCTTCGTTTGTAGAAAGAGAGGACCGAAATGCAGCGTGGTGGTTACTCATGTTCTTTAATGAATGAAATAGCGATACATGAAATAACTGAATATACAAAACAACAAACGGAACGAAACCTAATTACAGCCTATCTGGTGAAACTACACAAAGACAGGAACAATCACCCACGAAATACAAAGTGAAACCCAGGCTACCTAAATACGGTTCCCAATCCGAGACAACGAGAATCACCTGACTCTAATTGAGAACCGCCTCAGGCAGCCAAGCCTAACTAGACACACCCCTAATCATTCGCAATCCCAAATCCTATAAAACCCCAATACGAAACACAACACATAAACCCATGTCACACCCTGGCCTGACCAAATATATAACGAAAACACAAAACACTATGACCAAGGCGTGACAGAAACCCCCCCCCCCTAAGGTGCGGACTCCCGGACGCACCTCAAAACCATAGGGAGGGTCCGGGTGGGCGTCTGTCCATGGTGAAGGCTCCGGCTCGGGACGTGGACCCCACTTCATTAATGTCCTAGTTCCTCCCCTTCGCGGGATAATCCACCCTCGCCACCGACCATGGCCTAATAGTCCTCACCCAGAACCCCACAGAACTGAGGAGCAGCTCATGACTGAGGGGCATCTCGGGACTGAGGGACAGCTCGGGAATGAGGGGCAGCTCGGGACTGAGGGGCAGCTCGGGACTGAGGCAGCTCGGGACTGAGGGGCAGCTCGGGACTGAGGGGCAGCTCGGGACTGAGGGGCAGCTCGAGACTGAGAGGCGGCCCGGAACTGAGGGGCAGCCCGGAACTGAGGGGAAGCTCGGGACTGAGAGAAAGCCCAGTACTGAGAGGAAGCCCAGTACTGAGAGGAAGCACAGTACTGAGAGGAAGCTCAGGTAGGTAGTAGGCTCCGGTAGATCCTGGCTGGCTGGCGGATCTGGAAGATTCAGGCTGACTAGCAGATCTGGAAGATTCTGGTTGACTGGCAGATCTGGAAGAATCTGGTTGACTGGCAGATCTAGAAGATCATGGCTGACTGCCGGATCTAGCTGCTCTATGCAGACTGACAGCTCTGGCTGCTTCATACAGACTGACAGCTCTGGCTGCTTCATGCAGACTGACAGCACCCTGCAGACTGGCGGCTCCTTGCAGACTGACAGCTCCTTGCAGACTGACAGCTCTGGCTGCTTTATGCAGACTGACAGCTCTGGCTGCTTCATGCAGGCTGACATCTCTGGCTGCTTCATGCAGGCTGACAGCTCTGATTGCCCAATGCAGGCTGGTAGCGCCTTGCAGACTGGCAGCTCCTTGCAGACTAGCAGCTCCTTGCAGACTGGCAGCTCTTTGCAGTCTGACAGCTCTGGCTGCTTCATGCAGACTGACAGCACTGACTGCTCCATGCAGGCTGACAGCACCCTGCAGACTGGCAGCTCCTTGCAGACTGGCAGCTCTTTGCAGACTGACAGCTCTGGCTGCTTCATGCAGACTGACAGCACTGACTGCTCCATGCAGGCTGACAGCACCCTGCAGACTGGCAGCTCCTTGCAGACTGACAGCTCCTTGCAGACTGACAGCTCCTTGCAGACTGGCAGCTCTTTACATACTGACAGCTCTGGCTGCTTCGTGCAGACTGACAGCTCTGACTGCTCCATGCAGGCTGACAGCACCCTGCAGACTGGCTGCTCCTTGCAGACTGACAGCTCCTTGCAGACTGACAGCTCCCTGCAGACTGGCAGCTCTTTGCAGACTGACAGCTCTGGCTGCTTCATGCAGACTGACAGCACCTTGCAGACTGACAGCTCCCTGCAGACTGGCAGCTCAGGCTGATCCGAACAAGCAGGAGGCTCCGGCAGCGTTGTAGAGGAGGAAGGCTCTAGAAGCGCTGAACAGGCGGGAGGCCCTGGCAGCGCAGGAGAGGAGACAGGCTCTGGCTGCGCTGAACAGGCGGGAGACTCCGACAGCGTAGGAGGGAAGGAAGGCTCTAGCTGTGCTGAACAGGCGAGGCGCACTGAAGGCCTGGTGCGTGGTGCTGGAACTGGTGCTACAGGATCGAGGACACGCACAGGAAGCCTGGTGCGGGGAGCTGCTACCGGAGGACTGGTGTGTGGAGGTGGCTCTGGATAGACCGGACCGTGCAGGCGCACTGGAGCTCTTGAGCACCGAGCCTGCCCAAGCTTCCCTGGCTCGATGCCCACTCTAGCCCGGCCAATACGAAGGGATGGTATGTACCGCACTGGGCTATGCACCCGCACTGGAAACACCGTGCGCTCCATAGCATAACACGGTGTCTGCCCGGTCTCTCTAGCCCACCGGAAAGCACAGGGAGTTTGCGCAGGTCTCCTACCTGGCATAGCCATACTCCCATTAAGCCCCCCCCCCAATAATTTTTTGGGGCTGCTTTTCGGGCTTCCTTGCCAACCGTGTTCCCTCCTATCGTTGGCTCCTATCTCCTGCTGCCTCTGCTCTCCTAAGTGCCTCCACCTGTTCCCATGGGAGGCGATCTCTTCTGGCCAGTATCTCCTCCCAAGTGTAACAACCTTTACCATCCAACACGTCTTCCCATGTCCATTCTCCGAATAATTCATCCTCCTTTTGCTGCTCATGCTGTCGCTGCCTGTTACCACGCCACTCGGTCCGTGTGTGGTGGGTGATTCTGTAAATCATTCGCAATCCCAAATCCTATAAAACCCCAATACGAAACACAACACATAAACCCATGTCACACCCTGGCCTGACCAAATATATAACGAAAACACAAAACACTATGACCAAGGCGTGACAAAGACATCAGTTAGGAAGTTAAAGCTTGGTCGCAAATGGGTCTTCCAAATGGACAATGACCCAAAGCATACTTCCAAAGTTGGGGCAAAATGGCTTAAGGACAACAAAGTCAAGGTATTGGAGTGGCCATCACAAAGCCCTGACCTCAACCCTATAGAAAATGTGTGGGCAGAACTGAAAAGCGTGTACGAGGAAGGAGACATACAAACCTGACTCAGTTACACCAGCTCTGTCAGGAGGAATGTGCCAAAATTCACCCAACCTTTTGTGGGAAGCTTGTGGAAGGCTACCCGAAACGTTTGACCCAAGTTAAACAATTTAAAGGCAATGCTACCAAATACTAATTGGGCAATTGTTAAAATAAAGTGGTGTTCCTAACTGACTAAAGACAATGAATTTTTACTAGGATTAAATGTCAGGAAATGTGAAACTGAGTTTCAATGTATTTGGCTAAGGTGTATGTAAACTTCCGACTTCAACTGTGGAATTTTTCTATATCCTAGATATAGACTTTCACCGAAGGTGGCTCCCATGCCTGCACGGGCGGCACTCGGTGGTCGTTGTCGCTGGTCTACTAGCTGCCACCGATCCCCTTTTCCTTTTCTGTTTGTTATGTCTTATTGGTTGCACCTGTTTCTTGTTTGAGATTTGGTTCAGGGCTATTTAAGCCTGTTAGGCCCGCCTGCTTTTGTGCGGGCTTGTTCTCTGTTAGTCTAGGTTGGTTGCGTGTTATGTTCACTGTTTGGTGTCCAGTTTTGGGTTGGACATATTTGTTTTCGCCTGTCGTTTTGGCATTACTTTTGGAAACCGTAATAAAGTTTGGTTTTCCCCATTATCCTCTGCTCTCTGCGCTTGACTCCGCACCCACCACTCCTGGCTGTGTGACAGAAGCCCGCACCATTTTCCATCGAGTCAGCAGGAGCAGCTGCACCCCCTCTCCCATCCATGGAGGAGCGTGTCCTCCATCATACGGCCATTCTCCACCGAATCGGGTCAGCAATGGATCAGATGATGGAGAGAATGGACCAATGGGAGAGGAGTGGTCTCCCTACCTCACCCCCAGCTCCTCCTCCGCCTGCTCAACCTACACCTCTGGCGGCGTCCGGATCCAGTGCTCTTCGTCTCGCGCTCCCCAGGGAGTACGATGGAATGGCGGTTGGGTGTCAGGGGTTCTTGCTACAGCTTGAGCTGTACCTGGCTACCGTTGGTCCGACTCCCTCTGGTGAGGAGAGCATGAACGTCCTCGTCTCCTGTCTGACGGGTCGAGCCCTGGAGTGGGCCAATACAGTGTGGAATGGCCCAGACTCTGCTAGGGACCACTACCCAGAGTTGAACGGCTGTTTCACCTTAGACAGGAGACGAGGAGCGCGCAGGATATTGCGCTGGAGTTTCGGACCATCTGAGGATGCATCTGAGGCTGGGGTTGGATCCGTGCTGTCACAGTGCTCGGGCGCGCCACCGAAGCTCCGCCCCTGCGCTTTTTTTTGAGGAAGCTCGGTCCTGCGGAGCTGAACTAAAAGCTCTGAAGGTGCGGAGACATTGGCTTGAGGGGGCCAAGCACCCTTTCCTCATCTGGACTGACCATCGTAATCTGAGTTTTGGTTCAGGGCTATTTAAGCCTGTTAGGCCCGCCTGCTTTTGTGCGGGCTTGTTCTCTGTTAGTCTAGGTTGGTTGCGTGTTATTTTCACTGACTGTTTGGTGTCCAGTTTTGGGTTGGACATATTTGTTTTCACCTGTCGTTTTGGCATTACTTTTGGATACCGTAATAAAGTTTGGTTTTCCCAATTATCCTCTGCTCTCTGCGCTTGACTCCGCACCAACCCCTCCTGGCTGTGTGGCATGGTCTTTCTGCTCTTATGGACTAGCCTCTTCAATTCAAACCACAGGTTTTCAATGGGGATGAAATGCGGAGACAAAATTTAGATTTTGTAGTCAATTAACCATTTCTTTGTGGATTTTGATTCGTGTTTGTGGTTATTGGCTTGTTGGAAGATCCACTTGCGGGCAAGTTTCAGCCTCCTGGCTGAGGCAACCAGGTTTTTTGGCAAAAATGTCCTGGTATGTTCCTGGTAAAGTTCATGATGCCATCGACCTTAACAAGGGCCACAAACACACACTGGTGTGTGTGGCCAAAGAGCTCTATTATCATGTCATCTGACCATTCTGTAGGGAGGAATTGTGTTCTCAAATTTCAGAAAACATTTCAGAAAAAGGCTCAGTGTCATTATCCTTGCATGGGTAGGATGCTGGAGTACTGAAAACAAGGGTGCTTAATTAGAATTTCAGGGACATAATGACTATTTAATGACTACACATAACTCAGTCCTGATTTATGCATATAATGTTGAGAAAAACAACCTCCCCAGACAGGCCTTAGATACAAGACAAACACCCTATCTAACTACATTAATAGTAGGCAGGGCATAACAGGGTTATTTCAGACTGGCCAGTAAGCCTTGGCAATGTCCAGAGTTCCAGAGTCTGTACCAGGCCAGATTCTCCAGTCATCAGTGTGCAGACCATGAGAAACTTTCATTTCCTTTCTCTGTCTCTCCCTCGTTCCTTTTCCCTTCCTGCTCTCTTCCCATCCTGCTGTCTGTCTCCCTCTCTCTCCCTGTCCTCTGGCTCAGTCGTGTGTTTCCAAGAGATAAGACCCTTGCTCATTTCACACACGAGCAGAGAAGAGTTTGGGGGTGGTTGGTGTGTGTGTACGTGTATGTGTGTGAGTGAGAGAGAGGAAGGGGAGAGGAAGTGGGAGAGTGTGAGTAGTGGACTCTAACTTGGAATCACAGCCTCTCCTCCCATTCTTTCCCCTTTTCCCTTCTCTCTCGTCAAAGAGGATGATTGGCTCTCCCCATGGGTGGGTGTGTTCACCAGACCAATTTGACAGATACTGGAGACGTGGCCCATCTCTGTCACTCTGTTGCTTTTACAGATTCACCGCATTCACTCCCAACACCAGGGATCAGATCAACAGTTGTAGTGCACTATACTAGGGATGATTAAGTGCATTTCCTTCATGTCTTCAATACAAAACTTCTGAAAAGAAACCTCTCTCTCTCTCTCACACATATATATATTAATAGAGAGAGTAAATGTTGAAGAATGACCACAGTTGACTAGGCCTGTCGCATGAAGGCAGAGAGCGGACAGTGGCAGACACCACTCGAAAAGAGTTATTCATGCAAATACTACAGGTTAATGAAGAGTTTCACTGTCCTCCAAGCGCTTCCTTTGTCTCCCCAAGCTGTGTTGTTCTGATGAGAACCTGGTAGGAGGGGTGGGGGAAAAGAGGGAGGACAGAAGAGCTCACTGTGCACTGTTCATTCATACAGACAGACAAGACATTCAGGTCCTCAGGGACCATGGTGAAGGTGCCACTACTGGGTATCATATAGAAACCTTAGGGGTTTTCATTTTAAGAGGTATGCTTGGTTGCTCTGTCTCATTTTTGGTTCTCTCTCTGAATACTGGACTCTGACCAGTCTTATCATCGCTGGATGGCTAACAGTGAATCTGCCTCATCTAAGGTTTCACTATGGATTCAGAACTCTTATGCAACACATTACTTGATGGTAAAATTCTAAGGATCCTAAAATGCTTGTCAATTCACTTCCTGCACTTGGAGGTCTAGCACTTGTCGGCTGTAGTGTCTTGAGATTTGGAATGAGAACCCTGAGGTTAACAGTGCACCAGAACCATAGAGAGTGAGCAGGGTTCCACTCCATTCAAAAGCCCCAGAAGACTACTGGAGGTGCAGAGGCTAGTCAAAGTCTGGTTTGATGCTCTGGATGTTCAGTGGACTGCTCAATTTGGGGTATTGCAGAAACTGACCTTCTTCCGGACTTAACTTCTGCAGCGCTAGTTGGAACTAGGAAAGTCTTACATTTCCGACATGCTAACTGGTTCTAGTTATACACGTGCCGCGTTCAAACAGATAGCAGGTCGGACATTTCAGAGTTCCGACTAGCACGTAAACGTGGCACAAGAATATGAGAACTTGTTGTTTATCCACATAATATAAGGTTGGCGTAAAGAAAGTCAGCCGGCAGTGCGTTGGAGAAGGTGTGGTACAGTGTGTGTGTGTGTGTGTGTGTTCTTGTTATTAAATCAGACAGTAAATCAGGATCACCTTAATTGGGGAGGACAGGCTCATAGTAATGGCTGGAAGGGAATAATTGGAATGGTATCAAACTCATCAAGCACATGGAAACCATGTGTTTTATACCATTTAATTCACTCCATTCCAGCCATTATTATGAGCCGTCCTCCCATCAGCAGCCTCCTGTGGTTTATACAGCACATACTGTACACCTACAGGACAATATATGATTAAATATGAAATTGCATTACTGTCATATCCTCAGTGGAGTAATGAATGAATCCGTTCCAGAACAGGAGACATGGAGACAATCACTGATCTACTGTGAGCCAAATATATCTGTCCCGGAGTCATATAGAGATACAATATGTCTCTGGATCTGTGTATATGTATAATAATAATAATACTGTGATAATAAAACACCCACATACAGCCATGAAATGGAAAAGCCATATTGCTGCCAGCTTCCCTTCCTCTCCTTGCACCACTATAGGTGAGACGAGACTCGTGAGACCCTCTGTAATAATAATGACAGTGCCAAACCTATCCTGCCTTCTCTGCTGTGGGTCTGGAGCCTGGTGTCTGAGGTACTGTACCTATCCTGCCTGATCTGCAGTGGGTCTGGAGCCTGGTGTCTGAGGTACTGTACCTATCCTGACTGCTCTGCTGTGGGTCTGGAGCCTGGTGTCTGAGGTACTGTACCTATCCTGCCTGATCTGCAGTGGGTCTGGAGCCTGGTGTCTGAGGTACTGTACCTATCCTGACTGCTCTGCTGTGGGTCTGGAGCCTGGTGTCTGAGGTACTGTACCTATCCTGCCTTCTCTGCTGTGGGTCTGGAGCCTGGTGTCTGAGGTACTGTACCTATCCTGCCTGATCTGCAGTGGGTCTGGAGCCTGGTGTCTAAGGTACTGTACCTATCCTGACTGCTCTGCTGTGGGTCTGGAGCCTGGTGTCTGAGGTACTGTACCTATCCTACCTGATCTGCAGTGGGTCTGGAGCCTGGTGTCTGAGGTACTGTACCTATCCTGACTGCTCTTCTTCCTTCTTTCTTTTCTCTCCAAAACTCTCGAACGTGCCGTCCTTGGCCAGCTCTCCCACTATCTCTCTCAGAATGACCTTCTTGATCCAAATCAGTCAGGTTTCAAGACTAGTCATTCAACTGAGACTGCTCTTCTCTGTATCACGGAGGCCCTCCGCACTGCTAAAGCTAACTCTCTCTCCTCTGCTCTCATCCTTCTAGACCTATCGGCTGCCTTCGATACTGTGAACCATCAGATCCTCCTCTCCACCCTCTCCGAGTTGGGCATCTCCGGCGCGGCCCACGCTTGGATTGCGTCCTACCTGACAGGTCGCTCCTACCAGGTGGCGTGGCGAGAATCTGTCTCCTCACCACGCGCTCTCACCACTGGCGTCCCCCAGGGCTCTGTTCTAGGCCCTCTCCTATTCTCGCTATACACCAAGTCACTTGGCTCTGTCATAACCTCACATGGTCTCTCCTATCATTGCTATGCAGACGACACACAATTAATCTTCTCCTTTCCCCCTTCTGATGACCAGGTGGCGAATCGCATCTCTGCATGTCTGGCAGACATATCAGTGTGGATGACGGATCACCACCTCAAGCTGAACCTCGGCAAGACGGAGCTGCTCTTCCTCCCGGGAAGGACTGCCCGTTCCATGATCTCGCCATCACGGTTGACAACTCCATTGTGTCCTCCTCCCAGAGCGCTAAGAACCTTGGCGTGATCCTGGACAACACCCTGTCGTTCTCAACTAACATCAAGGCGGTGGCCCGTTCTTGTAGGTTCATGCTCTACAACATCCGCAGAGTACGACCCTGCCTCACACAGGAAGCAGCGCAGGTCCTAATCCAGGCACTTGTCATCTCCCGTCTGGATTACTGCAACTCGCTGTTGGCTGGGCTCCCTGCCTGTGCCATTAAACCCCTACAACTCATTCAGAACGCCGCAGCCCGTCTGGTGTTCAACCTTCCCAAGTTCTCTCACGTCACCCCGCTCCTCCGCTCTCTCCACTGGCTTCCAGTTGAAGCTCGCATCCGCTACAAGACCATGGTGCTTGCCTACGGAGCTGTGAGGGGAACGGCACCTCAGTACCTCCAGGCTCTGATCAGGCCCTACACCCAAACAAGGGCACTGCGTTCATCCACCTCTGGCCCGCTCGCCTCCCTACCACTGAGGAAGTACAGTTCCCGCGCAGCCCAGTCAAAACTGTTCGCTGCTCTGGCCCCCCAATGGTGGAACAAACTCCCTCACGACGCCAGGACAGCGGAGTCAATCACCACCTTCCGGAGACACCTGAAACCCCACCTCTTTCAGGAATACCTAGGATAGGATAAAGTAATCCTTCTCACCCCCCTTAAAAGATTTAGATGCACTATTGTAAAGTGGCTGTTCCACTGGATGTCTTAAGGTGAACGCACCAATTTGTAAGTCGCTCTGGATAAGAGCGTCTGCTAAATGACTTAAATGTAAATGTAAATGTGCTCTGCTGTGGGTCTGGAGCCTGGTGTCTGAGGTACTGTACCTATCCTGACTGCTCTGCTGTGGGTCTGGAGCCTGGTGTCTGAGGTACTGTACTTATCCTGACTGCTCTGCTGTGGGTCTGGAGCCTGGTGTCTGAGGTACTGTACTTATCCTGCCTGCTCTGCTGTGGGTCTGGAGCCTGGTGTCTGAGGTACTGTACCTATCCTGCCTGCTCTGCTGTGGGTCTGGAGCCTGGTGTCTGAGGTACGGTACCTATCCTGCCTGCTCTGCTGTGGGTCTGGAGCCTGGTGTCTAAGGTACTGTACATATTCTGCCTGCTCTGCTGTGGGTCTGGAGCCTGGTGTCTGAGGTACTGTACCTATCCTGCCTGCTCTGCTGTGGGTCTGGAGCCTGGTGTCTGAGGTACTGTACCTATCCTGCCTGCTCTGCTGTGGGTCTGGAGCCTGGTATCTGAGGTACTGTACCTATCCTGCCTGTTCTGCTGTGGGTCTGGAGCCTGGTGTCTGAGGTACTGTACCTATCCTGCCTGCTCTGCTGTGGGTCTGGAGCCTGGTGTCTGAGGTACTGTACCTATCCTGCCTGCTCTGCTGTGGGTCTGGAGCCTGGTGTCTGAGGTACTGTACCTATCCTGCCTGATCTGCAGTGGGTCTGGAGCCTGGTGTCTGAGGTACTGTACCTATCCTGCCTGATCTGCAGTGGGTCTGGAGCCTGGTGTCTGAGGTACTGTACTTATCCTGCCTGCTTGCCTGTTATTACAGAGCTGCCAGCCACAGTGAGGCCCGTTCTATGTCTGTGGTGTAGTTATTACAGAGCTGCCAGCCACAGTGAGGCCGGTCTATGTCTGTGGTGTTGGGTTATTACAGAGCTGCCAGCCACAGTGAGGCCAGTCTATGTCTGTGGTGTTGGGTTATTACAGAGCTGCCAGCCACAGTGAGGCCGGTCTATGTCTGTGGTGTTGGGTTATTACAGAGCTGCCAGCCACAGTGAGGCCGGTCTATGTCTGTGGTGTAGTTATTACAGAGCTGCCAGCCACAGTGAGGTGGGTCTATGTCTGTGGTGTTGGGTTATTACAGAGCTGCCAGCCACAGTGAGGCCAGTCTATGTCTGTGGTGTTGGGTTATTACAGAGCTGCCAGCCACAGTGAGGCCGGTCTATGTCTGTGGTGTAGTTATTACAGAGCTGCCAGCCACAGTGAGGCCGGTCTATGTCTGTGGTGTTGGGTTATTACAGAGCTGCCAGCCACAGTGAGGCCGGTCTATGTCTGTGGTGTTGGGTTATTACAGAGCTGCCAGCCACAGTGAGGCCGGGTCTATGTCTGTGGTGTTGGGTTATTACAGAGCTGCCAGCCACAGTGAGGCCGGTGTATGTCTGTGGTGTTGGGTTATTACAGAGCTGCCAGCCACAGTGAGGCCGGTCTATGTCTGTGGTGTTGGGTTATTACAGAGCTGCCAGCCACAATGAAGGCTGTTTCTGTCTGTGGTATAAGGTTATTATAGAGCTGTCAGCCACAGTGAGTCCATTCTATGTCTGTGGTGTAGTTATTACAGAGCTGCCAGCCACAATGAAGGCTGTTTCTGTCTGTGGTATAAGGTTATTATAGAGCTGCCAGACACAGTGAGTCCATTCTATGTCTGTGGTGTAGTTATTACAGAGCTGCCAGCCACAATGAAGGCTGTTTATGTCTGTGGTATAAGGTTATTATAGAGCTGTCAGCCACAGTGAGTCCATTCTATGTCTGTGGTGTAGTTATTACAGAGCTGCCAGCCACAATGAAGGCTGTTTCTGTCTGTGGTATAAGGTTATTATAGAGCTGTCAGCCACAGTGAGTCCATTCTATGTCTGTGGTGTAGTTATTACAGAGCTGCCAGCCACAATGAAGGCTGTTTCTGTCTGTGGTATAAGGTTATTATAGAGCTGTCAGCCACAGTGAGTCCATTCTATGTCTGTGGTGTAGTTATTACAGAGCTGCCAGCCACAATGAAGGCTGTTTCTGTCTGTGGTATAAGATTATTACAGAGCTGCCAGACACAGTGAGTCCATTCTATGTCTGTGCAATAGTGAGAAAGATAAATATGGTGCATATGGATGCAATCATACCCCCACTTGATTGTCAGATGTTATTTTATATATATTCTGCTCTGCCCCTTACTGCCTTAGTGCTGCTGTTTTTACCAGAATATAACGAACTACTGTCATCAATTAGAAAAATATATACGGCTGTGTGTGCGTCAAGGATGCAGAAAATCACCATCCCATCTACCTCCATTTAACAAAGCCTACACTTGCTTGAACATTTGCTGACATTATATTTGGTTGTCATCTTTGCAAAATACCTATTTTGGATGCAGCAATTGTATTCGCTAGAATGCCAACGGTCATTGATATATGCTGTAACAAAATTGAGCCAAAAAGCCATTTTACTGGTTGACGTTTAAGTTGTTTTTAAGTCTATTGCAGTTAAGCAGGACATTCATACGAGCCTTAAATGCCAATTATAATCCAGAGGTATTGTGAAATGCATTTATAAGCAACATGTAAATGGAGGCTTGTTTTCCCCGGTGCTCTTTGAGAACTCCCGTGTTCTGCCACCAACATGGCCCGCATTGCCCTGGTTTACAAACACACAAAGGGGTCTATTTATCATTGTACTGGAAAATAATGTCTCGAAATTGGACTGAATCTCTAGGGTTTAAATCCAGAGTTCATGATAAAGTATAAGGAATGGGAATAAGTGGAGGTGGAGTGGGAAAAAGAAAAGGACAACACCGATTGGTGCGTAATAAGAAAAGTGGACTAGTAGAAGATGATTGGTGCATAATAAGAAAAGTGGACTAGTAGAAGATGATTGGTGCGTAATAAGAAAAGTGGACTAGTAGAAGATGATTGGTGCATAATAAGAAAAGTGGACTAGTAGAAGATGATTGGTGCATAATAAAGAATTGGTGCGTAATAAGAAAAGTGGACTAGTAGAAGATGATTGGTGCATAATAAGAAAAGTGGACTAGTAGAAGATGATTGGTGCGTAATAAGAAAAGTGGACTAGTAGAAGATGATTGGTGCATAATAAGAAAAGTGGACTAGTAGAAGATGATTGGTGCTTAATAAGAAAAGTGGACTAGTAGAAGATGATTGGTGCTTAATAAGAAAAGTGGACTAGTAGAAGATGATTGGTGCTTAATAAGAAAAGTGGACTAGTAGAAGATGATTGGTGCTTAATAAGAAAAGTGGACTAGTAGAAGATGATTGGTGCTTAATAAGAAAAGTGGACTAGTAGAAGATGATTGGTGCGTAATAAGAAAAGTGGACTAGTAGAAGATGATTGGTGCATAATAAGAAAAGTGGACTAGTAGAAGATGATTGGTGCATAATAAGAAAAGTGGACTGTATCTCATAGTAGAAGATGATTGGTGCGTAATAAGAAAAGTGGACTGTAATCTCATAGTAGAAGATGATTGGTGCGTAATAAGAAAAGTGGACCAATAGAAGATGATTGGTGCGTAATAAGAAAAGTGGACTAGTAGAAGATGATTGGTGCATAATAAGAAAGGTGGACCAATAGAAGATGATTGGTGCATAATAAGAAAAGTGGACTAGTAGAAGATGATTGGTGCGTAATAAGAAAAGTGGACTAGTAGAAGATGATTGGTGTCACGTTCTGACCCTAATTTCCTTTGTTTTGTATTTATTTAGTATGGTCAGGGCGTGAGTTGGGTGGGTTGTCTATGTTTGTTTTTCTAGGTTTTGGGAATTTCTATGTTTCGGCCTAGTATGGTTCTCAATCAGAGGCAGGTGTCATTAGTTGTCTCTGATTGAGAATCATACTTAGGTAGCCTGGGTTTCACTGTGTGTTTGTGGGTGATTGTTTCCGTGTCTGTGTTTGTTCGCCACACGGTACTGTTTCGGTTTTGTTCACGTTTATTGTTTTGTATTCATTGAGTGTTCAGTTCATGTTTTTAAATAAACAACCATGGACACTTACCACGCCGCATCTTGGTCCGATCCTTGCTACACCTCCTCTTCAGACGAAGAGGAGGAAAACCCTTACAGAATCACCCACCCACCAAGGACCGAGCGGCGTGGTAAAAAACCGCAGCGACGACAGCAGCAGCAACAGCGGCCAGCATCACAGGACTCCTGGACATGGGAGCAGATACTGAACAGAGAGGGACCCTGGGCACAGGCTGGGGAAAATCGCCGCCCTAAAGCAGAGCTGGAGGCAGCGAAAGCTGAGCGGCGTGGTAAAAAACCGCAGCGACGACAGCAGCAGCAACAACAGCGGCCAGCATCAGAGCAGAATCTGGACTACACGACTTGGGAGGAGATAGACAGGTGGGCGGTCGACCCAGGGAGAGTGCCGGAGCCCGCCTGGGATTCGATGGAGCAGTGCAAGGAAGGCTACAGGAGAATGAGGTTGGCGAAGCCAGCACGGCAGTGCGACAGGTACGAGAGGCAGCCCCAAATTATTTTTTTGGCGGGGGCACACGAGGTGTAGTACTAAGCCAGGTAGCAGACCTGAGCTCACTCCTCGTGCTTATGATAAGCAGCGCATTACTGGTCAGGCACCGTGTTATGCGGTTAAGCGCACGGTGTCGCCAGTGCGTGCCCATAGCCCGGTGCGCTATAGGGCAGCCCCCCGAGAGTGCCATGCGAGTGTGGGCATTGAGCCAGGGCGTATGGTGCCTGCTCAGCGGGTCTGGTCGCCGGTACGCAGTTTTGGTCCAGGTTATCCTGCGCCGGCTCTGCGTGCTGTGTCTCCGGGGTGCTGGGAGGGTGCAGTGCGTCCTCTGCCTGCGCTCCGCTCGTGCCGGGCAAATGTGGGAGTGGAGCCAAAGGGAGAGGTGCGTGTAGTAAGCACTAGATCTCCCGTGCTTACCCACAGCCCGGTTCAACCTGTGCCTTGCACTCTGGAGGGTCCGGGCTAGAGTAGTTGTCCAGCCTGGGGAAGTGGTGCCAAGGTTGCGCACCAGAGCTCCAGTGCTCCCCCACAGCCCGGTCCTTCAGGCTCCTCCTAACACCAAGCCTCCTGAAGGTCTCCCCAGCCTGGTGGTTCCTGTGGCAGCCGCTGCCGGAGCCTCCCGCCTGTCCGGCGCCGCTGCCGGAGCCTCCCGCCTGTCCGGCGCCGCTGCCGCAGTCTCCCGCCTATCCCGCGCCGCAGCGTCCGGCGCCGCTGCCGGAGCCCCTCAGCCCAGAGGCGCCAGAGCCCCTGCCCCTCTGTCCCGAGCTGCCCCTCTGTCCAGTGGGGTCATTGAGAGGGGTGGCCATGGTGAGAAAGCCACGGAGGCGGACAATAAGGCGGACTAAGACAATGTTGAAGTGGGGTCCGCGTCCCGCGCCAGAACCGCCACCGCGGACAGACGCCCACCCAGACCCTCCCCTATAGGTCAAGGTTTTGCGGCCGGAGTCCGCACCTTTGGGGGGGGTACTGTCACGTTCTGACCTTAATTTCCTTTGTTTTGTATTTATTTAGTATGGTCAGGGCGTGAGTTGGGTGGGTTGTCTATGTTTGTTTTTCTTCTAGGTTTTGGGAATTTCTATGTTTCGGCCTAGTATGGTTCTCAATCAGAGGCAGGTGTCATTCGTTGTCTCTGATTGAGAATCATACTTAGGTAGCCTGGGTTTCACTGTGTGTTTGTGGGTGATTGTTTCCGTGTCTGTGTTTGTTTGCCACACGGTACTGTTTCGGTTTTGTTCACGTTTATTGTTTTGTATTCATTGAGTGTTCAGTTCATGTTTTTAAATAAACAACCATGGACACTTACCACGCCGCATCTTGGTCCGATCCTTGCTACACCTCCTCTTCAGACGAAGAGGAGGAAAACCCTTACAATTGGTGCATAATAAGAAAAGTGGACTAGTAGAAGATGATTGGTGCATAATAAGAAAAGTGGACTAGTAGAAGATGATTGGTGCTTAATAAGAAAAGTGGACTAGTAGAAGATGATTGGTGCTTAATAAGAAAAGTGGACTAGTAGAAGATGATTGGTGCTTAATAAGAAAAGTGGACTAGTAGAAGATGATTGGTGCTTAATAAGAAAAGTGGACTAGTAGAAGATGATTGGTGCGTAATAAGAAAAGTGGGCTGTATCTCATAGTAGAAGATGATTGGTGCGTAATAAGAAAAGTGGACTGTATCTCATAGTAGAAGATGATTGGTGCGTAATAAGAAAAGTGGGCTGTATCTCATAGTAGAAGATGATTGGTGCGTAATAAGAAAAGTGGACTGTATCTCATAGTAGAAGATGATTGGTGCGTAATAAGAAAAGTGGACTGTATCTCATAGTAGAAGATGATTGGTGCGTAATAAGAAAAGTGGGCTGTATCTCATAGTAGAAGATGATTGGTGCGTAATAAGAAAAGTGGGCTGTATCTCATAGTAGAAGATGATTGGTGCGTAATAAGAAAAGTGGACTAGTAGAAGATGATTGGTGCATAATAAGAAAAGTGGACTAGTAGAAGATGATTGGTGCATAATAAGAAAAGTGGACTAGTAGAAGATGATTGGTGCGTAATAAGAAAAGTGGACTGTATCTCATAGTAGAAGATGATTGGTGCGTAATAAGAAAAGTGGACTAGTAGAAGATGATTGGTGCTTAACAAGAAAAGTGGGCTGTATCTCATAGTAGAAGATGATTGGTGCTTAATAAGAAAAGTGGACTGTATCTCATAGTAGAAGATGATTGGTGCGTAATAAGAAAAGTGGACTAGTAGAAGATGATTGGTGCGTAATAAGAAAAGTGGACTGTATCTCATAGTAGAAGATGATTGGTGCTTAATAAGAAAAGTGGACAGTATCTCATAGTAGAAGGGTGAAGATGAGGAGGGAAAAGAGAAAGAGGACAGCAATATGATTTGAATGATGCTCTCTCTTCTAAAACCAGCTCTCAAATTGAGCTGTGGAAGCTCCAGGTAAAAAGAGAAATACCTGTAATTGTCTACATTTAACAAGAGGGAGGACTGCATCTGTCATTATAGCTGTACTATAAAATGACATGTTTTCTATCTGCCGTGCAGGAGGCTACATTCTTTAATGACCTAGCAATGTCCTTCCTGTCAGTTGTTGTACATTCATATACAGCATTCAGTAATTGAATAGACTATTGGATATGCTGCTCAGGTACATTCATTCATACTTGGATTCATGGAGATCTTATGGTCAAAATATCTCCATTATACACATGAGTCACCCACACGAGACACGTCAATATGAGAAAGAAAGAACGAAGAAAAGACAGAAATGAGAGAAAGAAAGGACATTGCTATGGAATGTCAAGGTCTGGGCTTGAGAAAAGCACCCTGTACATTCATTTATTTGATCTAAAAAGTACAATATGTGCTCTTCACTTTATAAGCAGAAGAACAAATAACATTTGGTCACAATACATTCAGGAAACAAACACAAATCAAGCAGGTTTTATCTCCTTTGTCTTATAATGTATAATCTTCCACCATTCAGCTCTGCCATTACCGGAGCTGCAGTAATGGGGGCCGAGAAAACGTGATTAGAGTGGTAGAGTGTGTGTGTGTGTGCGAGAGAGTGTGTGTGTGATATAAATTATGGAGTCATAAATCACGCTGTGGGGTGGGCAGAAAGGCATTAACATACACCAGTGACGTGCCAACAAACAACGGTCTAATTATTCGGCAATTACCTGGTTTAATAATGCCTTTCCAGGGCCAGTCTGACCACCTGTCGCCACGGTGATGAGGATCATAATGGATTGGTTAATACGTGGGCACTGGGTTCTCAACGTGTACATTAGATACTGGGGAGGTTACATGTTGTCACAGAGAGGCGTCTCAGGGTCACCTTGCTACTGCAAGGAGGTGTCAGAGCTCTGAGTATGGCTGCCCCAAAGGGCTGTCTTCCACCTGCTCATTCAGAGAAAGACCAACTCAGTGTTCATAATTAAACCTTTTAGTGGTTAGATCATGGTCAAGGATAAAAAGGCCTGCGCACTATATTCATCTCCTAATACCACATTTTAATTGTGACAATGTTTTGCTCCACAATGGATCTTTGTCAGGTAAAACATGCATGGTTTTAATCACACATATTCTGTCACACCAACCAGTGTTTTTCAGCCATTTGATGGACACCTGACCTTATGCTAACAGAAGTGTGATGTATGTCTGCTGGGTATTATTCTGTGGGTGAAGGCCTTGACAGATAGATCATGTAGCAGATAAATGGACTGCATCACCAATCAGATGTGGTTTCTTCTCCTCTGAAAAGGTGTTATCATAGCTGACATTTCCCATCATACCGCAGGGCAGAATCAGACCTGGGTCTCTGTCTGACAGGGCATCATACTGGTAGGTAGTGGTACAATAGCTAAATGGTGTTTTCTATTTACACATTGAGATGTGGTGCTGGCCACAGGTCAATGAGTTTCACCCTCGCCTATACAAACCTTCAAAATAACACCACAAAACACTGTCTCGACCTGCAGGAGCAACCT